>NC_135811.1:37803061-37823844 GCF_964213995.1 Mustelus asterias | reverse complement strand
TATTAAAGGCAAGTTAGGCCATGGGCTAGAGTACTGCGTACAATTCTGGTCATTGAATTACAAGAAAGATGTGGTTGTGCCAGAGAAAGATACAGAAGTGAATGGGGGATTTTAGTTGTGAGAAAAGATGAGATTGACTAGGGTTGTTTTATTTGGAAAAGAGGTGGTGAGCATAGATTTAATTGAGGTGTATCTCAGATGGAGTGGTTAGAAAGGACATATCTGTTGGCAGAAAGGTCAATAGCCAGGAAATACAGATAACCAGATGAAGGAATTGGTAGGAGGATAAGAGGAGAGTTGTAAAGAAATATTTTCACCCAGAAAGGGGAGGGAGTGAAATTGCCTGAAAGGGTGTTAGAGGCAGATACCGTCATTTTGTTAAACTTTTAAAAACTTACCTTTGGTCGGTGGCTGTGGAGACCATGGAGGAATCCTGAATGGGGCAGTCCCAGTGACTGATTTGTTAGCACATGCCAGTCCATTATTTTACATATTTGTTGGGGTTAATGTCTATTTTAGGTGTGCGTGCTGAATGCTTAACAAATAGGCCACACAAATTGGACAGCAGTTGCAACACATATGCAGACCAGACGCAGGATGTCCCACTGCCAAAATGATGCTTTGCTCCCATTTTACGCCTGAAAAATTGGGCACAATGTGTACGAATTTTAAATGTAACATTTTATCGTAAGTAGCTAATGAATGTTGTGATTAACACCATTTTCAGAGAGAATTAAACTTGAAGATGAAAATATTAAAGGCTACTTAGGAAGAAGCAGGGAAATGGGATTAGCATAGATAGCTCCTGTGGGGACCATAGCACCAGAACAAGTATTATGGCCAAATGGCGCCTTCTGCTTTGAAATTTCCATTATTCGACAAAAAAGATTGTGAATGCTGGAAATTAGAAAAGAAAAAAAAAAACAGGAAATGTTGGACATCGACATAGCTGATGACCTGAAGAAAGATCCCTAACATACATCTGCTTTTTCTCTATTCAGATGCTGCGTAGTTTTCTTCAAAGATTTCACTGATACAGTGCTCAGGATATTCATTGCAGAAGACAGTTACATATATAATATTAATGTACTCTAGTTATGTTTACCCTATCTTAAAATACCTAATTAAATATGGTTGAAGTTATGTCGTATTTGACCGTTGTGTTATTCAATTTAGAGAACATTTTAAATAGAAAATGGTTTGTTTCCTGTGTAATACAATAGTAAAAAAGCATGATGAGTGGCTCGAGTACAGAAACATTATGCGATACAAAATAGAACAAATAAAGACAGTTTCAATTATTTCTAGTTTAAAGGACTTAATATGATGGTGGCGAGTAAGTCTCATCGTTAAGCCTCTGCATGCTAACCACAGTGCCGGTGGATTGAAGATGTGATTTGATAGTCGTTCAAATTTCCCTTCACTCACAAGAAACCTTTGCAAGTTCTCAGTTGGGTCTTTGAATAGAGCACTGTGCGATTATACAGGACTGTACTGGGGGAAGGGGGGAGGGAAGCAGGGCATTGAGCTAAAAAGTGCCAGGACCAATCCCACCTTACAGGAGTTCACTTTGTGTCATCTGATTACAGAGTACCAATGACTATGATTAAAGAGCAGTTTCCCATCCAATACGTTAGCTAGCACAGATGCAAACATTGGCTGAATCTGACGCCCACTTTCATACCCGCTGTATTAGGGCAGTTTCATGAGCTGTGAGGTTGGGGAACAAATATTACTTCTGCTGACCTCAGCCACTCACGCATGCTCCACACTGATTTTCCTTCTATCTTCCCTTGCCTGCTGTGCAGGAACTGGGTAAAAATATTTAAAGTGAGATTAAAAAAACTTATTGCCTGCACAGTGCAGAGAGGTAGAGGTGAAACATTTGTGTGCGGGTGTGCTGGCTATTGTGGACCAACAGCTGATGGCCATTTGTTTCTTTGCTACACATGTTTGAGTGTATTTGCATGAATCTAGAATTTGAGAGTTAGCATAAGGTTAGTTTAAAAGTTAGATGTCAAGCTCATTTGAAAATAAACAAGATAACAGAGGCGGGCAATTATGTCCTCCCAGTGGGATACAGCATTAGGAGATCTAAATGGACAAAGAGCAGCAGTGTGTGCCTGTGTGTGGATTGGAAGAAGGAAACGGGATAGTTTTGCCATTGAGCTTCAAGCCTGTAATGTAAGTACAAATTCTCCTCGTGGAAAACACAGTTTGTCGGTTTGTACTTATTTTTTTAATGGCAGATTTCTCCCCCTTTTTCTCCTCTCTCTCTCCTGAAAACATTGGCTTCTGCAAGGATATAGTTGAAACCAGCTATCCTTTGTGTGTGATTCGTATGTGCATGTGGGCACATTGGATTCTTTGCATGCGCATGTGCAGCAGGAATCAGAAAATAAATGAGAAAGAGCACAATCTCTTGTTTGATTTTTCACTCTCCTTTGTCCAGGGATAGGGAGGCACTTATAACAAACGTCAGCCTGGCTGAGCTAGTCAATTCAGCACAGATACAGAATTGAACCCTTCCAGTTTGTCATGGGCCAATTACAAATTCTATCCATGATGTGGAGATGCCGGTGTTGGACTGGGATGGGCACAGTAAGAAGTCTCACAACACCAGGTTAAAGTCCAACAGGTTTATTTGTTATCACGAGATTTCGGAGCACTGCCCCTTCATCAGGTGAAAGAGCGCTCCGAAAGCTCGTGATACCAAATAAATCTGTTGGACTTCAACCTGGTGTTGTGAGAATTCTATTCATGACCTGGGTCGCTGAAGGAATTCATACCGACATTTTCACCAGCTATATAACATCGAATAGAGCACTGTGCGATTATACAGGACTGTACTGGGGGAAGGGGGGAGGGAAGCAGGGCATTGAGCTAAAAAGTGCCAGGACCAATCCCACCTTGGGACTGAGTTTAGGGCAACAAAGTTTGCAGACGACACAAAGATAAGTAGAAAAGTGAATCGTGTGGAGGGCGTAGAAGGTCTGCAGAGAGATTTGGACAGGCTGAGTGAGTGGGCGAGGATCTGGCAGATGGAGTATAACGTTAACAAATGCGAGGTTATTCACTTTGGAAGAAATAATAGCAAATTGGATTATTATCTAAATGGAAAGAAATTACAACATGCTGCTGTGCATAGGGGCCTGGGGGTCTTTGTGCATGAGACGCAAAAACCCAGTCTGCAGGTGCAACAGGTGATCAAGAAGGCAAATGGGATGTTGGCTTATATCGCAAGGGAGATAGAATATAAAAGCAGAGATGTCTTGCTGCATCTGTACAGGGCATTGGTGAGGCCGCAGCTGGAATACTGTGTGCAGTATTGGTCCCCTTATTTGCGGAAGGATATATTGGCCTTGGAGGGAGTGCAGAGAAGGTTCGCCAGGTTGATATCAGAGATGAGGGGTGTTGATTATGAGGAGAGAATGAGCAGATTGGGTTTGTATTAGTTGGAATTTAGAAGGCTGAGGGGGGATCTTATAGAGACCTATAAAATAATGAAGGGGCTGGATAGGGTAGAGATAGAGAGATTCTTTCCACTTAGAAAGGAAACTAGAACTAGAGGGCACAGCCTCAAAATAAAGGGGGGTCAGTTTAGGACAGAGTTGAGGAGGAACTTCTTCTCTCAGAGGGTGGTGAATCTCTGGAATTCTCTGCTCACTGAAGTGGTGGAGGCTACCTCGTTGAATATGTTTAAATCACGGATAGATGGATTCCTGATCGGTAAGGGAATTAGGGGTTATAGGGATTAAGCAGGTAAGTGGAACTGATCCACTTCAGATCAGCCATGATCTTATTGAATGGCGGGGCAGGCTCGAGGGGCTCGATGGCCTACTCCTGCTCCTATTTCTTATGCTCTTATGTTCTTATGAATAGAAGAATCCCTACAGTGCAAAAAGAGGACATTCGGCCCATCAGGTTTTTACCGACAACAGTCCCACCAGGCCCTATCCCCATAACCTCTCATATTTGCTCTGCTAATCCACCTGACACTAAGGGGCAATTTAGCATGGCCAATCAACCTAACCCACACATCTCTGGAATGTGGGAGGAAATCAGAGCCCCCGGAGGAAACACATGCAGACACAGGGAGAATGAGCAAACTCCGCACAGTCATCCAAGGCTTGAATTGGACATAAATATGCCTCCAGAAAGATTAATTTGAAATGTTATTTTCTCCATTTTCCAACCATCGCATAGACGTTAGCAGATGGCAAAGGTAAGTTTTACACAAGTGAGCTGCCAAAAGGGAGTCTCGCCAGTCTGAAGCACATGTCATGAGCAAACTCCCTGATGAATCTTTATCATTAATAATAATGAACAGAAAATGGTGCAGGCTGTATCCACAATTTCCCAATCTGGGTAGACTCCCTTCCACACATTCAAATACAGTCTTTGGATCTACGTGGCAAATATTTCAATAAAAATGACTAAAACACACCACCTCAGTTATCTGAACCTGCAATTATAATGGTACCACTTCAGTAAGCAAGGTGATCTGGTACAACACATGATAATACAATTATTGCTATCACAGTTTTTCATTATATCAGTTACTGATGTAAACTTACAGGGTTAGCTCTCATGGCTCCTCCCACAGCCCTCACTGCTTTTGAATTGCCTGCCATTGCTGCGAGCTCCTTGTAAGAGACCATTTCTCCAAATTTCACATCATTCATTAGGGTCATCAGCACGTTGCAGGTGAAGGTTTCTGATGAATAGAATACAAAATATTGTTCAGGTAGTTTATAACAATTCCCTACTGCTCGTGCACTAAGATAAGAACAAAAGAAATAGGAACTATGGCCTGTCGACCCTGCCCTGCCATTTAGTATGATTATGGCTGATCTTCAGCCTTAACTCCACTTTCCTACCTGCTCCCATATCCCTTGATTCTCCGAGGCACCAAAGAAATCTGTCCATCAGAGCCTTAAATATGTTCAAAGATGGAACATTCACAACTATCTGGGGCAGAACACTCCAAAGGTTCACAACCCAATTGAAGAAAATTATTAGAAGCCTAGGAGGTCATTTAACATCTGAAAACTGATGCTACACAAATAAATATCCAGGCCAAAATATTTTTCCTATTGGCTCCATGTAGAATCGAGATAGAAGCTACTGTATTTAATCTGTTGACATAGACTTTGAGCCAAATCTTCCAGATTCTGGATCATTGGAAACTGGACACATGGCCCAAGATGCAGATTGGGGCCTTGAGGAAGCCTTGACATGCTGGCCTTCATGGGAATTGCCTGGAAAGTTTAAACTTCCGATGACAATTTCCCAGTTTCCTTGAACTCTCCACGAATGTCTCCGATTCCGAGCGAGAATCAAAGACTTCAGACAGTTCCAATGTACTTATTAAATAGTTACCCAGGAAATGTTAGACAGCAAAAACCTGCTCTGATTCTTGGCTAACTCCAGTACTGACCCCCTCCAGTCATGTGCACTGAACCACCCACTCCCCTTGCTACACCCTGACAACTAGCATGACCACTCGACTATCTCTCTGACCCCAAATCCTCCCAACCTGACCATCCTGCCCAACCACCCAGCTACTGTGCCTTTATTTATAGACCTATATACCAAAGACAGGAGCACTGGTGTGTATGGGACACTTGGGGAACACATGCATCAAAAACACCGCACTCGTAATACTGGCCATAACCAAGTTATGGTGCTCATTCATGAGTTATTTGGCACCATCAGTTGTGCAGATATTTATAATAATTACAGAGCTGATATTTCAAATAGATCTTTACAATCAATGATAGTTTTCAATATTTTTGGGGTTTTTTTTGCTTACAGGATGCCAGCAAGTCCAGCATCTATTGCCCACATCCCTAATTAACCTTACGAAGGTGGCGATAAGCTGCATTCTTGAAACACTGCAGTCACATGGTGACAACACAGTGCTGCTGTTAGGGAGGCAGCTCCAAGCTGTTGACCCAGCAATGGTGAAGAATCAGTGATAACATTTCCAAGTCAGGATGGTATATGACTGGGAAGGGAACTTGAGGTGACAATGTTCCCGTGTGTCTGCTGCCACCTAGGCAGTACTGGACTCTTAGACCTCGGGACTAGAATAATGTCAAGTGGCTCAGTTTTTGCTCTTATCATTTGTGACATAATCAAAACATCAGAAGTGAAGAACAACATATCAACAGAGAGAGAAAAAATACTTAACATTCCATTGTAGCATACAATAAATTATGCCATTCAAGTCATGTGATACTACAGTATAGGAGTTCAAACTAAATGCCTGGATCACTGGAACATGACATCTTTTGCTGTTTGTCAAGACATCTGCTATTGATAAAAAGAATTACCCCTCCCCCACAATCCCTAGCTTCAGAAAGGAAAAAGCAGGACTGAGTTTCAAATTTCGCTCTTATGGTGTGAAACTTCATCTCGACTCCTTGATATGCAACTGCTTTGCAACATACCCAGTCTTTGCTTTAATCGAAGAAGTGCCATATTCATAATCTCATGCATTTTTCATAATCTCACTCATTTTTTATTCTCTATATACTTATTCGTCTTTTTATAAAGGATCCCAGATTCCACAGATTTTAAAAAAATTATAACACTCTACGGTGTAACGATGGCCACTTTGTAGCATCATAAGGCAGCTTTACACTTCAGTCTTTAACTAATTTAATAGAATTTAAAATGCGACCAACTGTGACTAATGAGGCCTTCAGCAAACATGGGATGAAGTCGATATACTACTCCAAGTAAAGTCTTTGCCAATCAGAGCAATTAAAAATGGTCAATTACGAAGTACGAGGAATACACAGGTATATTGACATTTGAAAGTGGAAAGACAGGTTAATATTTTGCGTTAAGACTCTTTGGCAGAAATGATGTAGCACAGGCCCATTTTACGACTGACCAAAGGAAAGATTGAAGGTCAAGGTCAAGACTACTGACATGCTAACTACTTTTATAAAGTCTTCAATTGCATTTAAAATGTTTGAGATAAAAATAACTGTTGGGTGCCATGCAAAGGCTCTCCCAATCGGACTGCTGGGTGGTATTAGAAATAGAAAATGTGAGGAGAAAAGTTTATTTTATTTATCAGTCACAAGTAAAGCTTCCATTAACACTGCAATGAAGTTACCGTGAAATCCCCCTAGTCGACACATTCCGGCGCATGTTCGGGTCAATGCACCTAATGAGCACGTCGTTCAGAATGTGGGAAGAAACCGGAGCACCCGGAGGAAACCCACGCAGACACGGGGAGAACGTGCAAACTCCACACAGAGTGACCCAAGACAGGAATCAAACCCGGGTCCCTGGCGCTGTGAGGCAGCAGTGCTAACCACTGTGCCACCCTACCGAATTATCAAAACCACAGAGGTGGAAGGGATATAAAGAAAGAATCAGGACAAAAGAAAAAAAAAATGATTGGCATATAGTGCCTTTAAAGATCCCAGAATGTCCCAAAGTGCTTTACAGCCAATGAAGTACATTTTGAAGTGTAGTTACTGTTATGCTGTAGGAAACATGGTAGCCAATTTGTGCACAGTAAGCTCGCACAAACAACGTGATACAGTATTGATTAGATAATCTGTTTTAGTGATGTTGATTAAGGGATAAACTTTGAGTTAGGACACTCGGGATAACTCTTCACTTATCCTCAAAATGATGCCATGGGATCTTTTACATCTATCCAAAAATACAGATGGGGCCTTGGTTTAAGGTTTTATTTGAAAAACAACACCTTTGACAGTGCAGCAGTCACTCAGTCATGCACATGGGGTGTCAGCCTATATGTTTTGTGTTCTAGTCTGAAAAACAAGAAATGCTCATATTTACAAGTTCCTTCCTCATAACTCAGAAACATATCTCAAAGTGTTTTATACATAATAGATTACTTTAAATTGAAATTACGCAGACTGGGAACAGATCATTAGACAGGGAGGAAGCTTGTGTACTGTCTAAACACTGGCATTGACCAGTAGGACCAAATGTGCAATAATGGTGTGCTGTGCTGCATTCTCTGTAACTTGGCTGCCATTTGCACACAATAATGTCCCACAAGAGAAATCCAATAAATGACCAGTGAATCATTCTGGTGCTATTGGCTGAGACAGGAATCTTTGCCAGGACTTCAGACCTCCCTGCTTTTCCTTGAATAACATGTCCATGAACCACTGAAAGAGCGGATTACTTTGTCATCCAAAGGACATCACTTTTTCAATATTGCACTGGAATACTGGTCTTGTTCTGTGCTGAAGTCCTGGGAATGGTGGCTGAATTCACAACCTATGCACCCAATGGAGGAATGTTAGCAACCAAGCAAAATCAACCTTGGAATGGAAAATCTAAGATCGGAAGACCTGATGTCAATACTCAGATCACACGATCAAAGGCTGATTAATAGGAGAGACATGAAGCTTGCCTCTGTGCTCAGAGTGGGAAGCCGTACTCACCTGGAGTATTGCTTGTGATATCGGAGCTACAATGCTGTAGTCTTACTCTGACCCGCACCCCCTCTTGAGCATCAGAATGACAGAATCATTCGACTATTCCATGAGATTACTTTGAGGCTTGTTAGAACAATGTGGGATGCCAAAGATGGTAAAGTGGGAGTGAGAGTGGGGAGTGAAATTGAAGTGGGTAGGCCAGGATCAAGCTCAATAAAGCATTTATTCAACCTACATTTGGTCTTCCTAATGTGGAGTAGATTGCAGCAGAAGCAGCAAAGCCCAATAGCTTTCCCTACTTGGGCGGCACGGTAGCACAGTGGTTAGCACTGCTGCTTCACAGCTCCAGGGACCTGGGTTCGAATCCCGGCTCGGGTCACTGTCTGTGTGGAGTTTGCACATTCTCCGTGACTGCGTGGGTTTCCTCCGGGTGCTCCGGTTTCCTCCCACAGTCCAAAGATGTGCGGGCTAGGTTGATTGGCCATTCTAAATTGCCCCTTAGTATCCTGGGATGCATAGGTTAGAGGGGTTAGTGGGTAAATATGGAGGGATATGTGGATAGGGCCTGGGTGGGATTATGGTTGGTGCAGACTCGATGGGCCGAATGGCCTCTTTCTGCACTGTAGGATTCTATTTCCTCAATTACATTCTATTGTGCTCTGCCTTCCACCTTAGAACTACTTTACTCACTCATTTCTCACTGGGATCATCTTTACACATTCAGTACTTTGTCCCTCTCTTTAGTATTTATAAAAGTGCTTACAAACTATCAAATCCATTATTTGCCCCTTTGTTAAAGTAGCTAGCAACTGCTAACTTTTACTTGTAGTTCTCCCCCTTTTTCATTGGTGAGGCTTATAAAAGAACACTCCTGTTTCCACTGCACTATTCTGACAGAAGAATCAGCTACGGAAGCATGGACCACTCTTTCACGTGTTCTCATGATTCTTGTGCCAGGAAAACCATGGGAATACCACAGTTAGCTTCAGAAGGGAATAAAGTAACCAGAGTTTCTCCTTTCTGACTGTTACCAAGCACTTTGCGAAACACAAATGCAAAAAGATTTTTCCAATGTACAGTTGATGATTGAATAAGAGTTTTGTGTTTCGAATATCACAGCAGAAACCGGTAATTTTCAGTTGAGTATTTTTATTCAAAAAATATACTTTATTCATACAATTTATAAAAGTAGGTAACAGCTCAAATTTGGAATTACATTATGTGCAACACAGTGCAATTTCTTTCAGTGCAGTATTCAAAGCTCTGATCTTCCTTACTACACTTGCAGGTATATTTGCAATATCGATGTACATTTCATGTCAAACATTATCTGATGCATACAGTCTAAGGGTTGTTATAACCCTTGTTTCAAGCCCCAGGGTGTTCAATGGCAGGAGGGTCTTAGACTGTAGACTTTCCCCAGTGAGCTCTTGCACCACCTGACCAAAGCTTTAGTGCGTCCCTCAGCCCATAGCCTGAACTTTGGAACTGAAAACTTGGTGAGTGACAGTTCTTTGCACTTGAAGACCAGCAGGTTTTGGAGAACCTTAAAAGCATCGTTTAACATGTTGATGGTAAGCCAGCAGCAGCTGACGGTTTTCTGGGAACGGCCCGTAGGACACAGAGCCCTGCGTTATGGAGCTCCTTGGAATGAACCTTGATAAAGGTTCTTAGAGATGGGATCTACGACCATTTAGAAAGATGCGGATTAATCCGGGATAGTCAGCACGGATTCGTGAAGGGCAAGTCGTGCCTCACAAATTTGATTGAATTTTTTGAGGAGGTAACTAAGTGTGTTGATGAAGGTAGGGCAGTTGATGTCATATACATGGATTTTAGTAAGGCGTTTGACAAGGTCCCCCATGGTCGGCTTATGATGAAAGTGAGGAGGTGTGGGATAGAGGGAAAGTTGGCCGATTGGATAGGTAACTGGCTGTCTGATCAAAGTCATGATGTGGAGATGCCGGCGTTGGACTGGGGTAAACACAGTAAGAAGTTTAACAACACCAGGTTAAAGTCCAACAGGTTTATTTGGTAGCAAAAGCCACACAAGCTTTCGAAGCTCTAAGCCCCTTCTTCAGGTGAGAAGGGGCTTAGAGCTTCGAAAGCTTGTGTGGCTTTTGCTACCAAATAAACCTGTTGGACTTTAACCTGGTGTTGTTAAACTTCTTACTGTGTCTGATCAAAGACAGAGGGTGGTGGTCGATGGAAAATTTTCGGACTGGAGGCAGGTTGCTAGCGGAGTGCCACAGGGATCAGTGCTTGGTCCTCTGCTCTTTGTGATTTTTATTAATGACTGAGAGGAGGGGGCTGAAGGGTGGATCAGTAAATTTGCTGATGACACCAAGATTGGTGGAGTAGTGGATGAGGTGGAGGGCTGTTGTAGGCTGCAAAGAGACATAGATAGGATGCAAAGCTGGGCTGAAAAATGGCAAATGGCGTTTAACCCTGATAAATGTGAGGTGATTCATTTTGGTAGGACTAATTTAAATGTGGATTACAGGGTCAAAGGTAGGGTTCTGAAGACTGTGGAGGAACAGAGAGATCTTGGGGTCCATATCCACAGATCTCTAAAGGTTGCCACTCAAGTGGATAGAGCTGTGAAGAAGGCCTATAGTGTGTTAGCTTTTATTAACAGGGGGTTGGAGTTTAAGAGCCGTGGGGTTATGCTGCAACTGTACAGGACCTTGGTGAGACCACATTTGGAATATTATGTGCAGTTCTGGTCACCTCACTATAAGAAGGATGTGGAAGCACTGGAAAGAGTGCAGAGGAGATTTACCAGGATGCTGCCTGGTTTGGAGGGTAGGTCTTATGAGGAAAGGTTGAGGGAGCTAGGGCTGCTCTCTCTGGAGCGGAGGAGGCTGAGGGGAGACTTAATAGAGGTTTATAAAATGATGAAGGGGATAGATAGAGTGAACGTTCAAAGACTATTTCTTCGGGTGGATGGAGCTATTACAAGGGGGCATAACTATAGGGTTTGTGGTGGGAGATACAGGAAGGATATCAGAGGTAGGTTCTTTACGCAGAGAGTGGTTGGGGTGTGGAATGGACTGCCTGCAGTGATAGTGGAGTCAGACACTTTAGGAACATTTAAGCGGTTATTGGATAGGCACATGGAGCACACCAGGATGATAGGGAGTGGGATAGCTTGATCTTGGTTTCAGATAAAGCTCGGCACAACATCGTGGGCCGAAGGGCCTGTTCTGTGCTGTACTGTTCTATGTTCTCTATGTTCTATAAAATCCACAGTTTCTCTTTCCAGACCATCTTTTGAAAAGGCAGGTGGGCTAGAGGGCAGTACACGGAGGCACCAAAGTCCTGGGTGTGCATGGAGCGTTTGACCCCAAGAAGCCTCCTCACCACTAGCCAAGTTATGTCTTGGTGCTTGTTTGAAAATTCTGGCGATGAGGCGTTCTGTCAAACCACTTTGACAGTCTACAGAGGGAACCATCCAATAGGATCTGCCATCTCCTTTTGGTGGGCTCTTGAGGAAGTTACATTTGGGCCACTACTCAATGGGTTTGTGGTCAAAGGATTTTTCGACACAAACCTTTCCACAAAAGGCAGATGGGACAGCACTGTCTAACTGACTGCAGTATTCAGCAGCCATATGACCAGACAAGCTTCTTGAATGTTGTTGGAGCTGCACCCTCCATTTGCCTGGATGGGTGCAGCTCCAACAACACTCAAGAAGCTTGATGTCATCCAGGACAAAGCAACCCGCTTGATTGCAGCACCAATGCTCAGTAGCAGCAGTGTGTACTATCTCCAAGATGCACTGCAGCAATTCACCAAAGATCCTTAGACAGCACCTTCCAAACCTATGACCACTTCCATCTAGAAGGGCAAGGGCAGCAGATAAATGGAAACACCACCACCTGCAAGTTCCCCTCCAAGCCACTCATCATCCTGACTTGGAAATATATTGCCGTTCCTTCACAGTCGCTGGGTGAAAATCCTGGAATTCCCTCCCTAACGGCATTGTGGGTCAAGCCACAGACCATGGACTGCAGCAATTCAAGAAGGTAGCTTACCAGCACCTTCTCAAGGGCAACTAGGGATGGGCAATAAATGCTGGCCAGCCAGCGATGCCCATGTCCCATAAATGAATTTTTAAAAAAACATCCTTCGCAACGTGGGGGTGCAGGTGGAACCTCAGCATATAGTGACAACTGGGTGAGGATTTTTGGGGTGAAATGGGGGTGAAAATGGAAGCAAGCTGAACCAGAATTTCCTGCAGTCAACTAGTGGGTCAGTTTCCTGGCATGGTCTAGAGGTCCAGCCATTTTCCAGGAAGCTGGGCCAGGTCCAGAATGGCTACCTGTCCGCCAGAGGTGAGGAACTCATTCAGTCAATGAAGGGGACTATTTAGGCCCCTGTCCAGCATCAAGTGGAAGTTTCCAGTCAGCAGGCAGGCATTCTGCTGTGGCCAGAGAAAGATGCAGCCTCCTGGTGACAGGTTTGGAGGATCAATGTTGTGAATGGCTTTTAAATAACCCCGCACCCCATCCCCTGTTGCTGAAAATGAGAAGTGACAATTGCTACAACCACTGACCACCTTGTGGTGAGGAACACATCAAGGGGCTGTCTGGCAGCTACGACTATTTTTACTTCTATAAATCTTAAAACTGGTGAGAGGGTGCCCCCTTCCTTTCTCTCACCCTTCATGCTGTCTCTGGATGTGGGAGGGCCTCTTATGAGCTGTCCAGCATTGCAAGCCCATGCATTTTCCTTAACTGGATGCTGAATATACCTGATACCCGTTAATTAGTCTTTCCTTGGAAAATAGATTCAAATGGTGATTTCGGACTCAGTTCAGGTTGAGGACCTGCATTTTAGACCAGCATTGAGTACAGATCCCAAGTGGAAAATCTCGCTCCTGGTGTTTGTGTACTGAGAGTTTACGCACAGTTTGATGTGGCTACACACTAATAATGGCCAGAGGATGAGGGTGGCATTGGCAAAGATTTTCTCCACTTCATCTGGAAACTTGTGGACATGGTCAATTTTCAATCTCCATATAGAGTGGGATGTGGCTTGGATGACCACGCAGAACAGGAGCTGGGTATGGCCTGATCAGTAACACCCCGAGCACTTCACACCTGATCAAGTTGCTATCTACAACGCAGCAGGAGTGTCACTCTTAAAGGTCCAATTTTGGTTTGATCTTGGCTATCTATGCGTTCCTTCCAGTTTGTGGTGCACCCTCCACCCCTCAGAACTATATCCCCAGAGAAAGTCTTACCTGATGGCAAAAGAGGCAGAGGATCGATTGAACCAGTTCCTAAAGAACTTGGCCTTGCTATTACCACAATTTTTGCTCCAGTGGTCAGATTGAACTGATCGCACATGTTCATCAGTTTGCAGGCTGGCTTCATGACCAAGCAGAAGATGGCAAAGTTGGTCCTGTACAGGAAGGCTTTGATTTGAAGACTTCCGTTGCCTAGGGTCACCACTTTCATTATACCCGCATCTTTCCCAATGGACTCAGCAAAAGGTCTGAAGCAACACATGAACAAGGCAGAGAGGAGAGGTGACAGCCTTTCCTGACTCCAGATTTGTTGGAAAACTCTCCAGTTCCCACGCATTGATTGAAATTATTCCACTGATGTTTGTGTTGGTTCCAATTGCAGATTCCATCCTCCAAACCCATTTTGGAGAGCACATCATTTACATCGCAATGAAATATTCTGTCCAAGGGCCTTCTCCTCATTCAGGCTGATGACTGAGGCCTCCTATCTTGTACAGAGGCAAGCGTATCCCTGAGTACCATTAGGCTATCAGAGATCATTCTGCTGGTTGGAGTGCAGGGTGGATCACTAAGTACAACTTGACCTGAGTGGCGATCTTAGACAGAATGTTTAGTCCATCTTAAGCAATAAAGTAGGTTACTAATCTGCTTGTAAATGAGGGTGATGATGCCTTTCCTCATGGATTCTGACATGTTGCCCTCTGGAAGCATATTCTTGTACATTTCCAATATGTCTGGACGGATGTACTCCAAAAGAATTGAATATGCTTATCCAGTAAACCGCTGCCTCAGGAGGTTTACTCATCTTGAAGAACACAAGGAGGCAGTGGCAGAGTGGTTGTCACTGGACTGGTAATCTAGAGACCCAAAGCAAGATCTGGGGACCTGGGTTCAAATCCCGCCAAGGCAGCTGGTGAAAGTTGAATTCAATAAAAGAAAATCTGGGAGTAAAAGTCTAATGATGACCATGAAACCATTGACGCTTGTCGTAAAAACCCATCTGGTTCACTAATGTCCTTTAGGGAAGGAAATCTGCTGTCCTTACCTGGCCTGGCCTACGTGTGACTCCAAACCCACAGCAATGTGGTGGACTCTCAAATGTCTTCTCAAATGGTGGGCAATTAGGGAAGAGCAATAAATGCTGACCTGGCCAGCAACGCTCCGGTTTCTTCCCACAGTCCAAAGATGTGCAGGTTAGGTGGATTAGCCACGTCAAATTGTCCCTTGGTGTCCGAAGATGGGTGGGTTAGGTGGATTAGCTATGGTAAATACATAAGGTTACGGGCATAGGGCGGGGGAGTGATCTTGGTTAAGAAGTTCTTTCGAGGGTTGATGCAGACTCGATGGGCCGAATGACCTGCTTTTGCATTGTAGGGATTCTATGATAAACAGTGACAGCATTAAGTACAATCTCAGAATTATCTGTGAAAGAATAGATGTGGATCAGAGAAATATTTTTCAGTTTTTTTTAGCAAATTTTTAGCTTTTTTTATTCCAAGAGGCAGAAATTATAAGCGTGTTTAAAACAAAAACAAAGAAGCCATTTTGTCATTTAATCGCTCCTGCCTGCCTCCATAGCACAGATCTTCCCTTTTGTTCTGCTGACCCTCAATCCCTTACACTTGTTCAAAAGCTGGCAAATGTCTAACTGTTCCCAATTCTAGTGGGAGGTCATCAGCCTGAACCCTTTGCTGCCCAGATGCTGCCTGTATTTATTCCAGACTTCCAGCATCTGCAGTATTTTACTTTTGGATCAAGTATTTGGAAATGAATAATACTGAAGAGAGAGGAATGGAATCAGGGTTTCTTACTGCACTAGGAGAGACAGCATCAGCGCAGGACTGATTGATCTTCTCCTGTGTGTTGCAATTTCTTTGATTTTGTGAAGCATTTATGCCAGGCCTGCTGAGTTTATCCAGCATTTTCTGTTTTTATTTCAGATTTACAGCATCTGCAATATTTTGCTTACATTTTAATCATTTTGCCCACTTTCCTCCATAAGACTTTATAATAAGTGAAGAGTGAACTCTCAAGGTGGGATTTTCAGGCCGCGCTCGCCCCAAAAACCGGAAAATCCCACCCGAGGTCAACGGACCTTTGCAGAGTCCATCCTCCCACCCGCTACGATTCCCGTGGCGGGCGGGACAGGAAAATTCTCCCCTTAGTGTCACTTCTTGCAACCAACAAGAGTTCGGTTGTTGCCTAATGAGAGGAGGAAGAGGGATCGTAAATGTCCACAGGATCATTGACGCGACTTTGGCAACAACATTTACAAAGCTCTGAAGATGCCAGGAACCAGGAATGCCAGGGCAGCACGGTGGCACAGTGGTTAGCACTGCTGCCTCACAGTGCCAGGGACCTGGGTTCAATTCCGGCCTCGGGTCACTGTCTGTGTGGAGTTTGCACATTCTCCCCGTGTCTGCGTGGGTTTCCTCCAGGTGCTCCGGTTTCCTCCCACAGTCCAAAGATGTGCGGGTTAGGTTAGTTGGCTATGCTAAAATTGACCCTTAGTGTCAGGGGGATTAGCAGGGTAAATGCGTGGGGTTATGGGAATAGGGCCAGGGTGGGATTGTGATCGGTACAGACTCAATGGGCCGAATGGCCTCATTCTGTAGTGTAGAAATTTTATGATTCGATGGATTCTATCAACCTCTGGAAAGTGATAAAACGGAGCATGGAGACAGATACACGAGTAAACTACTAGACCCTTCACCATTCTGCTCATCAGCACTGTCACCAAAGCTGTAGAAATTACCAACACCCTCTCAGCTGGTCATCAGTGGGGTTGGAAGTGGGAACATAGGTGGCGCTACCAGGTGGGACGTCAAGCTCCACTTTTCAGTGGCTTTCATTGCAATACTGTGGGGAAGGGCAGGCTAAGTTAGTTTAGGGTGTGGGCATGCAACAGGAGACATCCCTGTGCAATTGTCCTGCATTTTCCACCTCTGCTCCAATTTAGACTGGAGTTGTGGAGGAGAACCGGTACCAAGACCTAGAGAAAACGCAGAACCAAAGTCATCAGAAAATGAGAGTCTGAAAGATTTTCAGTAAAAGTGAAGAGATTAATTATTAACCAAAATGGAAGACAAAACAAAACCATCTGATAGTGTTTTACAACCAATTATCAGTAATCACATGCTACTGTTGAACATATTATGGCAAATTAACTGTAGCATCAATTTGGAGTACATTAACATTTACTATCAGTAGAAATAAAAATATTTGTGCTACTAAAATGTCATGATCTAATAAATATTTCATATTTATATCTAAAAAAATAACAGTCTCAATTCATTTATGTTTTCATATTTGCTTTTCCTATAGCAATTCACATTCTAAATAGAATCCACATTCTTTTCCAGTTTTAATTTAACAAGCCACCACCATTTTGCATATGTTTAATGGCCAAGATGGCAGTGACACATGCAGTGCTTGGCAAGTTGTGCCAATGGATCTGGAGGCATGAAACAATGCCAGCTCCAGTAGGAAGAGTCTCCAGAGATTAGTGTTCTGTGCGGCACTGAGTGCCGAACAACAGCAACACAGGAACAGGATGGCAGGGAGAAGTGCCAAAAGGGTCCCGTGTCTTTTGAAGGGAGGCATCACACACAAAGAAAAACAAGTTTCAATGTGTTGCTCTCTTTTGTAAGACAAGTTTTATGCCACGTTGAGAGACTGGGTGCACTGGGACAGAGCCTGACGACGGTTCTTGATGTTTCGGAGGTCATCGAACGTTGTGCCACGTAACAAACAAGTTAGTTGCATTTTTCCAAATTTTTGTTTCTGATAGCGTGTTGCACGTTTTTCTGATATTCTTCGTCTAAATTCTTTGTAACACAACAAAATCATTGGTACTGTTGGAGAAAAGTGTACAGATACACACAGTTGGCAGACAGCCCCACATAAAATCACTGTTTATCCTGTATTTCCATTAGTATCTGTATGTAAAAGCGGAGGAGTTGCAGGCAACAAATTTAAGATTATGAAAGGGTTTAATAGGGTAGACAGAGAGATGATGTTTCCACTTGAGGGTGAGACTACGGGCCATAAATATTGGAGAGTCACTAATCAATCCAATAGGGAATTCAGGAGAAACTTCCTTGCCCAGAGTGGTTAGAATGTGAAACTTGCTTTCACAAGGAGAATTTGAAGTGAACAGTGTTTAAGGTAAGCTCGATAATTGTATGGGGAAGAAAGGAATAGAAGGATATACTGATGTGGTTAGATAAAGGATGGAAGGAGATTTGTGTGGAGCATAAACACTAGCACCTATTGGGCTGAACAAACTGCTTCTGTGCTGAAAATACTTTAACATTTGGCAGAAGTGATTTAGTTAACTACTTAATTCCCTCACATAGGAAAATATAGTTTGGTTACAACATGAAAGCAATTTTCAATGATGCCCAGAACCCATCCTTAATTAATAATGGCTTTCTAGCCACTATTTTTAGCCTGGCATATGCACAGTTGATGTAAACAACATAACTTTTTAATTTTTTCTTCTGGCTGCTTAAAATGCTTCTTAAGCACACTGTTCAACTTCAAACATTTTGAATTGCTGCAATTGAATAATGTCTCTGCATGATAACAGTCTTTGCATCCGTGTTGATAACCGGTCACGCAACAGAACAGATTTTACTATATACACATTAAATGCAGCAATCAAGATATGAAAGACTAAAATCCCTCAACAAAATCATTGCAAAACTCAAGATAAACATTTTGGCACAAGACAAAGGGAACTTTGTGAATCCACAGAGGTTCCAAACTGGGCATCTATAAAATCCACAATTTGTTCTCTGAGTGAGGGAAACCAAAGTATATGGGGGCGGGAGGAGAAAAAAAATGATGTGCTTTTACACAGCACCTTTCACGACCCCTGGACATCCCAAAGCTCTTTACAACCAATTAAATACTTCTGTGCAGTCACTGTTATAACGTAGGGAATTACATAGGAAAGCACCTCAAAGTAGTTGGGGTAAAAATGTTCTCAGATACATCATGTAAATACCATGTTCCAGGTACGTGAGAAAACTTGAATTTATTCCGGGAATTCTTTTTGCATAGAAATGGCATTAAATTAATTGCCATTCTTACATGTTTTACAATATCCTTCACACCAACACTGCATGTTCAGTCAAAATTCGATATTAATACTGTCCTGTTATATGTCGGTACTTTATTTCACTTTAGCAGCTACTAACTTTACAGCATGGAACAATGCTATTACTTACCACGCAGTACATCACAGTTGATATGAATAGTGTTTCATTAAAGGCAGGGTGATGGATTATGCATTTACTGCAGGAACTTGAATAACGTTTAAGTAGATATTTCAAATGGTACAGTATTTGAATCTAAAACCAAGTACTGCCTGTCTATCTGAAAACATAATAACTTTACTGGAACAATCTGATTAATATTATGACCCTAAATGTACTATAACTCAGTATAATCCATGTGTTATTAGAAAAGGGTCATTTTAGGAATTAACTTTTTTGTTCATTAATTTACAAGGATTAGTAGAGGTCACAAGACAGCAAATCTATTTCAGTTTTTATGAATCTGTTTTCAAAATGTACTTAATTTGTGGCACTAGGGTGTCTTTGGGGTTAAGCAGTATGGTATGTCCCTCTAATTGCTTTCTATTCAGAGTAAATTCATTAGATAATGTTCTCTTCAAAATTCATGAATCAATTTAACTGAAGAAACCACATTAGCAGCTTTTGGTTCATTAGCACATGTAGTTCTGATACCAAATGACTGCTAGTGGGCTTTCTGTAGGCAAACAGATTTTGTTTACAATGATTACTTAAATGGGATTTGTTCAAAAGCCAGTTTTTTTTTAAAAATGCATTAAAATTGTGACTTGTTTTAGAGTGAGTGTGGGAATCTGTCCTCTTGCCTTGATGAGAATATATCATCGCAAAGAACCACTTTCCTGGTGCCAGGGACCAGCTCCAGGTTCCTTTGGATTTTAGACCAACGAGGGTAGTAATCTTGGAACTTTACCAAGTCCTTGAAATAAAATGAGCAGTCTGTGTAAATACAACTGGAGCATAGAGTAGCTCTGAAAAATTGCCCGGAACAGATCCAACAACATAATTTGAGGGCGAGGCCAAATTGTTATGAGTATGACCGTTATCCAAATTTGACTGTACATTTTCCACTGTTGATACAAA
This sequence comes from Mustelus asterias, assembly GCF_964213995.1. Taxonomy (NCBI): domain Eukaryota; kingdom Metazoa; phylum Chordata; class Chondrichthyes; order Carcharhiniformes; family Triakidae; genus Mustelus; species Mustelus asterias. The sequence goes on along the minus strand of NC_135811.1, from coordinate 37,803,967 downwards.
TTTGTTTGGTAACAATAATAAAATAAAATACAAGAAATCACTGAAGGCCACCTATAGCAAAATTCCAGAATAAATTACATATGTCAGATATCATGTACCAGCCTGGCAAGTTGCTGACAAATAAATCCCATCCACAGTAAAACACTAGTCCAATTGGACTGATGTTTCTAAAGTGGCCTTAGTGTTGTTATAATATGAGGTAATACTTCTGCCTTGCAATTGTTGTTTGAGGCACAGGTGGCCTATAGCACACAATTCACATACAGAGCCTAGCAATGTTGAAACTGCTCCAAGTCATGACCACAATAAGCCATTCATGTGCGTGGACCACAGAAGGGGGGAAAATTGACAGAAAGAATACAAAAATGAACCTGACAAGAGGGAGAGAGATAGACACAGCACATTCAAGGTCTGGTGCACTGCAGCATTGTGTCTTAGCAGTGGGTTTGTGACTAATTTCTCACATTCCGACTCCCTGATCGTGGCTGTGCTTTCATAGCTAGAACAAGTGAACAGATGTTAAATCCTTCTCTCCCTGGAAAAAGCCAAAGCTAGGACTCAGTGCCCATTGTTCTCAGCCACTGGACGGAATTTACTGCGACCAGTCAGGGTCTCACCCACTGACAGAGTGCCAGTGGGAGCCCTGTGTCACCTCGTTTGGGGAAGGCCCACCATATTAAGCGCCAGCCAGTCACTTAAGAGAAAAACGGAGGGTCTGACTCAGGATCAAGTATCCCAGGGGCCGAAATGCAGTCAGAGGCCAGCAGCTCCTCATTCCCGTCAGTACCACAGGGGGCGGGGGGGGGGGGGGGGGGGGGCGGAGTGGTGGCAGCTGCCGGCAATGGACCCACCAGAGGCCCAGGATCAGTGAGGGTCAGATGGGATTGCGAGGAGGGGGTCACTATC
>NC_135811.1:37625561-37798061 GCF_964213995.1 Mustelus asterias | reverse complement strand
ATCACAGAGACATGGAATAACAGACACATGGTCATCTGCACAATACAACACAATTGTAAATGCTCCATTAGTTTTATGGATTGTTAATCACAAGCTAACATTTGCAACTGAAGACATTGCTAAAATGCTGATTGCTCTCTCAAAAGATTTCACTTAATTTTGGAAAAGTGATACATTAGACAATTATTTTGCAGGGGGAGGTGCGCAATTCTCAAGTAGCAGCCATGCGTCTCCCAGCCAGATCAATTCAAACAGGCATTTAATGGACGTCTAACCAGCCCACCTAAATCAGGCACAGGAAACTGTTTTAAGTATGGAAAAGGCTGCTAAATATATCGTCAGACACCGGATTGTCGTCAAAGGGATGGGTATCGGAGCCGGGGAAGATCCCAGCTCTGCAAACCTGTCTCCATTAAGGAGGTCTCTGCCCCAATATTTTCATTCAGGAGGTGTGGGGGGGGGGGGGGGGGGGGGAGAGATTGCGTGGTGGAGTTTGGCTTGTCGCCTCTAGAGGCAGGGCCCAGGCAGCAATGGAGGCAGACAGATGGCAAAGCTGACAGGTTGTAAGGCCTACCTCAGTTTATTGGGATATCAGCCCAGTTGCAATCATGACTGTTAGGCCCTCAAGCCCTTGCCCCTCCTTCCCTCACCGCCCTCACCCTCCTGTGAACCCCCATGCCCCCTTCCATCTCTCATGCCCCCTTCCATGGCCCCTCATATCAAACATTCTCCTATAGATCTTCCATATCCACATACAGAACCAACGAGCCATTGCAAATCTAGCAAGTCTTTGAAATGCTCCTGAAACTGACACAAAAAGAAAAGAGATGTTGCAAATATCTTTTGTGAAAAACTGCTCATCTTACAACCTTACAGGGGTGACATGGTGGCACAGTGGTGAGCACCACTGCCTCACAGTGCCAGGGACCCGGGTTCAATTCTTGGCTTGGGTGTCTTGGGTCATGCAGAGTCTGCATGTTCCCCCTGTGTCTGCGTGGGTTTCCTCCGGGTGCTCCAGTTTCCCCCCACAGTCCGAAAGATGTGCTGGTTATTTGATTTGATTTATTGTCACATGTATTAGAATACAGTGAAAGGTATTGTTTCTGCATGCTATATTGAACCACTTGAACCACTAAAGTCCACGTGGTGTAGGTTAGGTGCATTGGCCAAGATAAATTTTCCCTCTGTGTACCCGAACAGGTGCTGAAACATGGCAACTAGGAGATTTTCACAGTAACTTAGTTGCAGTGTTAATGTAAGCCTACTTGTGACACTAATAAATAAACTTTAATCTCTTATAGTCTGTCGATCGATCACAGTCAGTCACAGTATTAATGAAAGATCTCCTCAAAGAAAGATCAAGTTATTAAAAGGTAATAAAGATTGCAATCAAACAAAGCTATTATTCCCCTCCAAGCTGTGTCAACATTGCCGATAGAGCTGAGTGTATTAGCTATTCTTTTTTAAATTTATTCTTTTATGGAGTGTGGGCATCGCTGGCTAGGCCAGCATTTATTACCCATCCCTAATTGTCCTAGAGATGGTGGTGAGCTGCCTTCTTGAACCACTACAGTCCACGTGGTGCAGGTACACTCACTGTGCTGTTAGGGAGGAAGTTTTAGGTTTCTGACATCTGACAGTGAAGGAATGGTGATCTCATTCCAAGTCAGATTGGTGTGTGGCTTGGGGGAAAACTTGCAGGTGGTGAGATTACCATGTATTTGCTGCCCTTCTCCTAGGTGTTGCAGATCGTGGGTTTGGAAGGTATTTTCGATGAAGCTCAGCCAAGCATTCATAATGAGGCCACCTGGAAAAAGACATATCTAGCCATCTGTTCTTAACTGCTTACTTGGTACAGTGCCAGATGGAATGTGACCCGACCCCCCGCCCCTCCCCCAACAACAGTTGAGTTCCCCACCCTATGTACACCGGCTTCACCTGTTGAACAGCTATGTGTCACAGCCGGATGCACACAAACAAAATTCCTGTTTGTGAAAGGACCCAGATGTCTGATGCCTTGAAATCCAGAACAAAATATGATTCCAGATCTTTAAGTTACTGAGCGTAGAAGCTAATTTTTAAGCATGAATGCTGAAAATGTTAACAGTTTCAAGAAGAAGGTGTGATCAGTTAAGGAAAGGAAATGACTGGAGATTTAGTGGTAAGTCTGCTTAAGAGTCAGAAGAAGAGCTAAACCTTGCTGGGTTATTACAGCAAGTCCTCACTTAACATTGCAGTTGCATTCCTGAAAATCACAACTATTAGTGAAGCCAACTTTAAACAAATTAAATTTCCTCATTAAAACCAATGTAAAATGTTCTGTAGAACCTTTCTCATCAGAAAAAAAACATGAAAACACCACCCCCTGCAAGTTGAAATACTTTCCCTAGACTCCCAACAGTACAGAAGAAGGCTGTTCAACCCATCTAGTCTGCACTGACTCTTGACAGAGCATCCCACCTACGTACAATCTCCATATCCCACATATTTACCCCACTAATTCCCCTAACCTATACATCTTGGGATACAAGGGACAATTTAGCATGGTCAATCAACCTAACCTGAACATCTTTGGACTGTGGGATGAAACAGGAGCACCTGGAGGAAACCCACACAAAGGAGGCAATGGTCTAGTGGTCTTATCATTAGTCTATTAATCCAGGAACTCAGCTAATGTTCTGAGGACATGGGTTCGAATCCCGCCATGGCAGATGGTGAAATTTGAATTCAATAAAATATATCTGGAATTAAGAATCCACTGATGACCATGAAACCATTGCCGATTGTTGTAAAAACCCATCTGGTTCACTAATGTCTTTTAGGGAAGGAAATCTGCCATCCTTATCTGGTCTGGCCTACATGTGACTCCAGAGCCACAGCAATGTGGTTGACTTTCAACTGCCCTCGGGCAACTAGGGATGGGCAATAAATGCCGGCCAGCCAGCGGCGCCCATGTCCCATGAATGAATAAAAAAAAGACACGGGGAGAACGTGCAAACTCCACACAGACAGTACCCAAGGCCGGAATTGAATCCGAGTCCCTGGCACTATGAGGCAACAGTGCTAGCCACTGTGCCACCGGACTGCCCCAAACCTTTCATTGCCAATTTCCTAAATTGGTAAATGAAACAACTTTTAAAATATAAAACAAATATGCTAACTTCTTACTTACCTTCAGCTTACTGCCTCTCCTGCTCATCAAACCTCTCACTCCCTGACCCTCTCACTGCTGACCCTTTCTCTCGTCAAACCTCCCAGTCCCTCTCTGTCCTGTTCATTGCTTCCCTCTCCCAAACCCTCAATGAGTGGGTTCTGGAGAGGAGCAGCAGAAGGCGGGAAAGCAATTTCTACTTGTAGAAGAATAACCGCAAGCAGGAAGGTTGGCAATGTGAGGAAAGATCAGGGAGCAGCAAAGGCTGTGTACCAAGGTGTCCAAAACTTTGTCACCAAAAGGACCAATCTATTCCACAGGTCTCTACATTTACAAGAGTGTGCTTAAAGATGCAATTACTTTTTTTTTTGGTTGGATTGTAAAAGCTAGAACCCTCTGGAGACAATGACAAAATTGCTCACACTGCAACAATACACACAGTTTTGCATTCCACCAAGTAGGATGAAAATACAGACACTAAACCTCCTGGTGAGGGTGGAAGATTTCACATGGAGACTTGTCAAATTTTTCTGAGATGAGACATCAAAATACAATGACTTATTCTGAAACAGCAACTGCAGCAGGCATGAAGTAATAGAATTTCGCTGGAATGTACAGCCAGCAAGATACTTTAATCATTCCTTACCAAGCAGGAGAGAGAGAGAGAACAAAAAACACTGACATACTGAACACTGGATGATGCTTTGTGCCCCCTCCTTCTCTCTTTCTGTCTCTCTGAAATACTGTGGCCAGCTTTGCAAAGTAACCGTCCTGAGAAGAGACATCCGCTGTGAACCGAGGGCTTTTGCGAAAAAAAATAGAAACAATTACCAGGATGTCGACTGAACAAAATGACCACAATGTGGAATCACCTCATTGAGGATCAGCCAAGGAACAGCTAACTGTAAACTCCTGTTTTATTTTTCATCTACTGTAAAAATCCTATCAGCCTACCCTCTTCCTCTGCCATCTGTACTAGTGTGAGTATGATCCAGGAAAATGCTGTGATGCATGAGTGGTGGTTACGAGTTAACTACTTGTTTCAATTTGGGAAATAGTTTCAATGGATCTACCTTGTTCTTTGTTTAACCAAAGGAAACCTGTAGAATTTTTTACAATCTGAAAGCTTAAATAGTAGGACTCTTACAGAATTGGCGAAGCACACCTTCTCTAAATGCACAAAAAATCCTGTTTTGGTCAAACCTGGAGTGGAAAAATAGGGGAGTAATTTCTCCCCTCTGCACATGGTTGTAGCACTACTGATATTTCACCATTTTGCAGAAATATGCTTGATTACAAAATAGCAAACCGTGCCCAGCTACTCCAATTAGTAAAATGATTGTATTATCAATTAGATGAGTTATCATGCAGTTACCAGTGTCAAATTAGCATCTGTGAGATGTTGTACACAGTCAGCAGGCTAGAGTTGACTGTTAGCTCTACATCCATCAAGTCTCAGTGACAAAGAGCAAAATAAATCATGTGCCATGAGAGTGCGAACACATGCAGAGTTCCAGTGGCCACTGGTATTTTATTTTAAAGAGCAAGGAGGTGACAGCCCTATTCCCTCATTAAACACATCCTGTACAAACTAAAGAGAAAAAACACATTTGCATTTATGTAAAACATCATAAAGCACATTACAACCAATGTAGTACTCTTTGAAGCGTAGCCACTGTTGAGTAGGAAACATGACAGCCAATTTGCACACAGTAAGGTCTCACAACCAGCCCTGAAGTAATAATCATAGAATCACAGAATCCCTCCAGTGCAGAAGGAGGCCATTCGGCCCATCAAACCAGCACCGACAACAACCCCTCCCAGGCCCTATCCCCGTAACCCCAGTTTTTACTCTGCTAGTCCTGACACTACGGTGCAATTTAGCATGGCAAGGCAATGTAACCCCACACATCTTTGGGCTGTGGGAAGAAACCGGAGCACCCAGAGGAAATCCATGCAGACATGGGGAGAATGTGCAAACTCCACACAGTCACCTGAGGCTGGAATTGAACCTGGGTCCCTGGCCTGTGAGGCAGCAGTGCTAACCACTGTCACACAAATGTCAGGAGTGGGATTTGAGATGACTTTTTTTTAAGGTGGCGCTAGTTGAGGGATAAATATTGGCCAGGCGTCTTGGAGGATGGGCAATTTCTTCCATTCTTCTTTCAAACAGTGCTATGAAATCTTTACGTCTATAGGCCTTGGTGCAACAGCCCATCCGAAAGTTGGCCCCTACCATGGTGCAGCACTCCCTCTGTACTGAGCACAGGTGTCCGATGAGATTATATGCTCAAGTCTCTAAATGTACCCAGGCAGTCCCAGGCATGAATTTTAGACCACGTGGCATGAATGCACTCACATGCCAGATTAAGCTCCGACAACACATTTACACTGCCACATTGATGCAGACTCAAAAACCACTTCGACATTAAAAGTCAGGACAACTGCAGTCTCAGTTCTAGTCAAAGTTGTAGGGAGCGGCATCTTCAGTAACATCCTCAAGCCAATACCTGACAAAACAATGTGGTGACAAAGAGTAGACATGAATTATTTTAATATCCAGCGTGTGACATTTAACAGGATAAGTATTATCGTTTAACTGCATCACCCTTAGGGTTATTAAGTATTCTGATTCTTATGGTGTCATGTAAAAGTACATGATGTCCCAAAAATTGCAAGCTTGAAAGAATCATAAATTAACAATGGAATATCAGATTTCAGTGATTCAACTAGTAATTATATCTCCAGAAAGATATTGCTAGCTAGTGGCAAAAAGCAGCAGAAGTAGATACAGTGTCCTGTGTAACTTAGCCACTTTAGGCATTGTTGAATGTAGTGTATGATATTAATCCACTTAATGATTTTAGGAGCACAGGAACTGGAGTAGGCCATTCAGCCCCTCAAGCCTGCTCTGCCATTCAATGTGATCAGGGCAGAACTGCAACCTCACATATCTGTCTTTGCATCATATCCCATAACACCTTGGGTGAACAAAAATTTACCAATTTCAGGTTTTAAATTAACTATTGAGAGAGCATCAGTTGCCATCGGCAGGAAGGTGTTCCAAATTCCTGTTGTCCTGTGTGTGTAGAAGTCTTTCTCAATTCAACTCCTGCAAGGTCTGGCTCTAATTTGTAGACTATGCCACCACTTGCTCTGCCCCCTGGACACAAGACTGCCCCCATCCCAACTCGACACAAGACTGCCCCCATCCCAACTCGACCCCCATGTTGCAGGCTCCCTAATCAGCATGGATAGTTTCTATCTTGTCCATTTGTTTCTTTCAACATCTTAAAAACTTCAATTAAATCATCTCTTAACCTTCTAAATTCTAGGAATACAACCCTAGTTTGTGTAAGTGCTTCTCGCAGCTTAACTCTTGGAGTCCAAGTATCAATCTGGTAAACCTACCCTGCACTCCCTCAAAGGCTGATACATCCATCCTAAGGTGTGGTGCCCAGAAGTAGAACAAAGAACAAAGAAAATTACAGCATAGGAACAGGCCCTTTGGCCCTCCAAGCCTGCACCGACCTTGCTGCCCAATCGAACTAAAACCCCCCATCCTTCCGGGGATCATATCCCTCTAGTCCCTTCCTATTCATGTATTTGTCAAGACGCCCCTTAAAAGTCACTATCGTACCTGCTTCCACTACCTCCCCCGGTAGCGAGTTCCAGGCATCCACCGCCCTCTGTGTAAAAAACATGCCTCATACATCCCCTTTAAACCTTGCCTCTCGCACCTTAAACCTATGCCCCCTAGTAATTGATTCTTCTGCCCTGGGAAAAGCTTCTGACTATCCACTCTGTCCATGCCCCTCATAATAAGTACTTGCAGGACTCCAGGTGTCGTCTAACCAGTGCACTGTACAGCCTTTGTATGTTCTGAAGTCTTTAGCAATGCAGGGGAAAGAACAGGAAAAAAGTGCACATTTTTCAGTGGCAATGTATGAACGATGATTTGGTCCATACTAGTTAGGTTTAATCAACCAGAGTTTCATAGTGGCTCTCCCCATTGTGGTTCAACACAGGATGATGAAAATCACCAGCAGGACGCACCAGTGGTAATCCCAAAGGACATATTTTGCAAAGGTGTGGAAAGAAAGGAAATTATACAACACGCATTACCAATATGCTGACCCATGGCCTTCAGAAAGGCCCTTAGATATTCAATGTAAGACATGTTATGACTACTGAGTTTGACAGAGCCACTCTGAACAAACAAATCTCCTGAGAGTCTACAGATTTGTATGCAGCAGGTACAGATAGTCATCCAGCCTAGGTGAGTTACCTGCCGCAGGATTCCTCTGACATTCTCTGGTAGCCATGATGTGGAGATGCCGGTGTTGGACTGGGGTAAACACAGTAAGAAGTCTCACAACACCAGGTTAAAGTCCAACAGGTTTATTTGGTAGCACAAGCCACTAGCTTTCGGAGCGCTGCTCCTTCATCAGGTGAGTGACTTACCTGATGAAGGAGCAGCGCTTCGAAAGCTAGTGGCTTGTGCTACCAAATAAATCTGTTGGACTTTAACCTGGTGTTGTGAGACTTCTTACTATGCTATGGTAGCCGCAGTATTTATATGGCAAGTCTAGTTCAGTTTCTGGTCAATGCTAACCCCAAGGATGTTGATAGTAGGATTCAGCAATGGTAATGTCATTGAATGTAAAAGGGCGATAGTTAGATCCTCTCTTGTTGGAAATGTTTGTTGACTGGCATTTGTGTGACACAAATGTTATTTGCCAGTTGACAATCCAAGCCTGGATACTGTCCAGGTCTTGCTGCGTTTGGACACAAACGGCTTCAGAATCTGAGGAGTCAGGGATGGTGCTGAACATTGTACAATCATCTGCAAACATCCCCACTTCTGACCTTGTGATGGAAGGAAGACCATTGATGAAGCAGCTGAAGGCGATTGGGCCTAGGACACTACCCTGAGGAACTTCTGCAGTGCTGTCCTGGAGCCGAGATGATTGACCTCCAACCCCCAGAACCATCTTTCTTTGTGCCAGGTACGACTCAAACTAGCAGAGAGCTTTCCCCCTGATTCCCATTGACTTCAGTTTTGAAAGGGCTCCTTGATGCCACTCTTGGTCAAATGCTGGCTTGATGTCAAGGGCAGTCACTCTCACCTCTAAAATTCAGCTCTTTTGGCTTGGTTTGAACCAAGGCTTTAATGAGGTTAGGAGCGGAGGACCTTGGCAGAACCCAAACTGAGCATCCACGAGCAGGTTATTGCTGAGCAAGTGCTGCTCGATGGCACTGCTGATGACCCCTTCCAGCACTTTGCTGATGATCGAGAGCAAGCTGATGGGCCAGAATTTTACCATTTAATTACTAAGTGCCGGGCGGGCGTGAAACTGGGAGAGTTTCAGATCCGTTTTTTGGGCGTGTTTTCAGGCCCCCTCATACGCACTCTGGCTGCAAAATTCTGAGCGAGCTTGTTGCTCGCTGCAGAAGGCTGCGCACGGAGTTTAATGCACCCGAAAACCTGCAGAGGGAGGTAGTGCGCGTGTGCAGACCTCTGATGCTGCACATGTGCATTAGCAGTAGCAGGGGTCTGACAGACAAAGAGCGAGCGGTCAGGCCCCTGCTACTGAAGGCAGCCTGAAACAGCTCCCCCTCCTGCAATCATAGGTCCCAGCCTGAGATACAGTCCCTGCCAACGCCCCCCCGCCCCCCCCAAAGACCACCATTCCCCCATCGATTGCAGCTCCGCCACCCTCCCCCCACCAATCACGGCCCCAGTGCCCTCCCCCTCCCCCCCAACCGATTGCTGCAGAGTGGCAGCGGGCCCCCTCTTCCCATTAGCCCCGCCCCCATTGGCCTCACTCCCCCACTGGCCCCACCCTCTGGCACTGCTCGATGGGCATTGTCCAGATGCCCAATGAGCATTGCCAAGGTGCCAGGGTGGCACTGCCCAAGGGGCACTCCCCCTTGTCCTCGACCTCCCCGGGGGGCCTTAATAACCTCCGGTTCCACTGGCGAGACCAAATCGACTGCTCCCCATTCATGTGGAGCATGTCTATTCCTCGCCGGCGAGAACCGCTCCTGGCAAAGCCATAAAGGCAGGTGATTTCGGACGATTGAGCGCCGGGCTCGGTAATCACATTCAAGCTCAATTTTAATAAATTTAAATTAATTAATCAGGCTCTAGCCCATTTCCAGCGAGAGGCTGACTATGTCGGAAATCCTGCGCTCGTGAAAACCTGTGCCAATCGAGCTATTCGCTTTATGCCCCACTTTACGACTGCGCCGCGGCCGAAAATGGGTGCAACATGTGGCAAAATGCCGCCCATGGGGCGCTCTCTGGCCTGGTTGTACACTTCCTGCTGCCTTGGAAAAGCAGCCAGCATAATCAAGGACCCCACACACCCTGGACATACTCTCTTCCACCTTCTTCCATCAGGGAAAAATATTCAAAAGTCTGAGGTTACATACCAATCAACTCGAGAACAACTTCTTCCCTGCTGCCATCAGACTTTTGAATGGACCTACCTTATATTAAGCTGATCTTTCTTTACACCTTAGCTGTGACTGTAACATTACATTCTGCACTCTCTCCTTCCCTTCACCCCGATATACTTTATGAACGGTGCATCTTGTCTGTATAGCTTGCAAGAAACAATACTTTTCACTGTATCCCAATACATATGACAACAATAAGTTAATCAAATCAAAACTGTCCATTGCGTCCCAGCCTTAAGTGTGGCAACGGCCTTTGTCTCCTGGCATGCTTCAGGAATGCATCCTGATTCCATGATATTGCTGTAGTTGCTAAATTCTTCTTCATTTCAACTGCACTGATGGTGGTGGAAATTTGTTGAAGGATTGAAGTCACTGCCTGGTGAGGTTGATGATGGATTTCATATTTGTTTTTTTGTATTGAGTTGTGCTTTTGATCTGTCCACAGGTTTTGGAGGCTACGGAGTTAGGGCTGGACTTTTCAGCTCCGATATTCTGTCTATATTCAGTATATAGATCCTACCTTTATGCTAGCCTCTAAAATATGCACAATGCTAATATCTGAACATGTGGCTGAGAGTATGAAATTGAGTACCTGTGCATTGTTATCATTACTATCTCCTTGCTGAATGGCCAAATTCCACTCTGGATAGCTCAAAGGTGAAAGGTAGAAGATCATGTTGCGAGATAGGTGGGGGTTGAGGGAGAAAGTAAGAGGTGCATGCTTACACCATTAGTTAGTAGTTTTCAAAGAGTTGGGAATAAAAGAGAGGTGGGATGCAAGAAGGAATTAAGTATGAAGATATCATCTTCGATGATTTCAGATCAGGTGTTGAGTGCAGTGAACTATGAGACTAGTGGTACATTTGGTAGGAATTGAGATTTGAAGATATATTTACTAACCTTGGCCGCTCATGAAAGGCCACGAAACCTATTGTGGCACTACATAAAAGTCCTTGGGCTTGACTCCTCATATTGTCCTCCTTGACTATCTGCTCCCACTGCCTTCTAATCATATGTATGGAGAGCCTACTGGCCACCTGTCGATACATTAAACTGTTCTTCCTTTCTAACTCAATCACAAAGGCCCCCAACTGCAGTCTCTTAAAAACCTGAGAGCCGGCTCCCTCCCGTGTTGTGCCATTCTTCAATGTTTCCCAAGTCAGAGTCACCTCCTGCACAATTGTTAGCACCTCCAGGCACAATGCAGCTCCCTTTTAAGTGGTGCAGACTAGATTTAAATGGTGCTAGCCTTTCACAACATTAGCTTCCTGCTGATGCATTTAGGGAATCAACAATATGGTTAGCTAGATGCTGAAATCATTGAAATGAGAAGGCAGCTTGAATTTCATAGAAATCATAGAAACCCTACAGTACAGAAAGAGGCCATTCAGCCCATCGAGTCTGCACCGACCACAATCCCACTCAAGCCCTACCCTCATATCCCTACATATTTACCCACTAATCCCTCTAACCTACGCATCTCAGGACACTAAGGGCAATTTTTTTTTGAGCATGGCCAATCAACCTAACCCGCACATCTTTGGACTGTGGGAGGAAACCGGAGCACCCGGAGGAAACCCACGCAGACACGAGGAGAATGTGCAAACTCCACACAGACAGTGACCCAAGCCGGGAATCGAACCCAGGTCCCTGGAGCTGTGAAGCAGCAGTGCTAACCACTGTGCTACCATGCCGCATTTGGTATGCTGTGCTACATTGAAGACACTCAGTTTGATTGTACATTCAGATCCCCTGTTCCGGTTTTTGGGGTTTATCCAATTTAGCTTCCCAGCTTTACTGCGTCTTCATTCAATTTAGTAATGATTAGCAACATTTCCTTGAAGGTGTGCGGAAGGATGGCAGTGCAGCAATCCAGAATGTACAGAAGAATGTACAAAGAATCTGTGTACAAACAACATTCCTTTAAGATGTGCAAAATGCAAAAAACAGGATGTGCACACCAAAAGGATATTAGAGAGAACATTGATGTTAGGTATCTTTGAACATTACCTATGGGCAAGAGTGGCTAAAGTAAACGTTAGTCCTTTAAAGGATGAGAAGAGGGATTTAATAACAGGAAATGAGGAAATGACCGAGGCATTGAACAGGTATTTCGTGTCGGTCTTCACAGTGGAAGACACAAATAACATGCCACAAATTGATGACAAGGCGGCTATGGCAGGTAAGGACCTAGAAACGATCATTATCACTAAGGAAGCAGTGCGAGGTAAGCTAATGGGGCTAAAGGTAGACAAGTCTCTTGGCCCTGATGGAATGCATCCCAGGGCATTAAAAGAGATGGCGGGGGAAATAGCAAATGCACTCATAGTAATTTATCAAAATTTGCTGGACTCTGGGGTGGTTCCCGCAGATTGGAAAACAGCAAATGTGACATTACTGTTTAAAAAAAGGAGGTAGACAAAAGGCAGGTAACTATAGGTCAGTTAGCTTAACTTCTGTAGTGGGGAAAATGCTTGAATCTATCACCAAGGAAGGAATAGCGAGACATCTGGATAGAAATTGTCCCATTGGAAAGGCACAGCATGGGTTCGTGAAAGGCAGATCATGTTTAACTAATTTAGTGGAACTCTTTAAAGACATTACGAGCGTGGTAATGGGGAACTGGTGGATGTGGTGTATCTGGATTTCCAGAAGGCATTCAACAATGTGCCACACAAAAGGCTGCTGCATAAGATAAAGATGCACAGCATTACGGGTAATGAATTAGCATGGATAGAGGGTTGGTTAACTAACAGAAAGCAAAGAGTGGGGGTAAATGGGTGTTTTTCTGGTTGGCAATCAGTGACTAGTGGTGTGCCTCAGGGATCAGTGTTGTTTATGATTTACATAGATGATTTGAAGTTGGGGACCAACTATAGTGTGTCAACGTTTGCAGATGACACTAAGGTGAGTGGCAGAGCAAAGTGCGCAGAGGACACTGAACGTCTGCAAATGGATATAGATAGTTTAAGTGTACAAGAGTCTGGCAGATGGTGTACAATGGTGGTAAATGTGAGGTCATCCATTTTGGTAGGGATAACAGCAAAATGGACTATTATTTAAATGGTAAAAAATTACAGCATGTTGCTGTGCAGAGGGACCTGGGTGCATGAATCACAAAAAGTTGGTTTGCAGGTGCAGCAGGTAATTAAGAGAGCAAATTGAATTTTCCCTTCATTGCTAGAGCGGATGGAGTTTAAAAACAGGGAGGTTATGTTGCAGCTGTATAAGGTGCTGGTGAGGCCACAACTGGAGTACTGTGTACAGTTTTGGTCTCCTTACTTGAGAAAGGATATACTGGCATCGGAGGGGGTACAGAGGAGATTTACTAGGTTGATTCCAGAGTTGAGAGAGTTGGCTTATGAGGAGAGACTGAGTAGACTGGGAATATACTCATTGGAATTTAGAAGAACAAGGGGAGGATCTTATAGAAACATCTAAAATTATGAAGGGAATAAATAAGATCAAAACAGGGAGGTTGTTTCCACTGGTGGATGAAACTAGAACTAGGGGGCATGGCCTCAAAATAAGGGGGCGCAAACTTAGGACTGAGTTGAGGAGGAACCTCTTCACCCAAAGGGTTGTGAAGCTGTGGAATTCCCTGCCCAGTGAAGCAGTTGAGGCTACCTCGTTGAATGTTTTTAAATCAAAGATAGATTTTTGAACAGCAAAGGAATGAAGGGTTATGGCGAGCGGGCGGGTAAATGGAGTTGAGTCCACAAAAAGATCAGCCATGATCTTATTGAATGGTGGAGCAGGCTCGAGGGGCCAAATGGCCCACTCCTGCTCCTAGTTCTTATGTTCTTATGTAATATAGGTCCCATAAAAATGATATCCTGGGAAGGTTGTAAAATATGACCTCTACGGGTTCACCAGTTGACTCAGCTGTGTGAACATCTGCTCCATTTGATAGAGACTGTCTCCTCGGAAATCCCCTGGCAGTAAACCTAAATAAGCCAATCATCAATGTATGAATAAACATGGAAACCCTCGAGAACTACAGTAACTATCTGCGACAGACGTTTTGCAACAATTCTTATATAGAGATTAGTCTGAGGAGTGGTACCTCAGACTGAAGACAATTCCCTCCTACCTGAAAAACTCAAAATCTTTGCTGATAATCTTTAATGGCTAGGCAAATAAAGTTTCCCAAGGTAGGTAGCTGTCAACAAATTCTTAGTGCATATTGTCCAAATGTTGGTCTGCAGACTGATCATGTCAAGTCCTATTTTTCCTGACAAATCTCTTTACGTCTTTGCGGTTAAAGAAAGGTCTGCATATTAACGTCTTTGTAACAATTTGGAATCTTTATCAGTAAAGCCAGGAAAGGTTTGTGTGTTTTTATTTGTGTTATGACATAGCTATAAAATTAGATGCAACTGACAAGAGATGATGTGGATTTTGCAGTGAGTAGTGAAGCAATGGCCTTTGCCCTTGACTGCACAGAGGAAAATAAACTTAGCCTTTCATTGGTTGCAGCAAGAACTTTCTCATCCTGCTGCCATAGGGCCTAGCTTCAGAAGAAGCAACAAGGTCTTCCAGCAAAGCAATACCCTCTAATATGATGAGCTGAAGATACACCCCTTGAGGTCAGCTTCAATGGCAAGTTTTCTTTTCAAAGATTTTAAAACCGTTATAAACTTTTCTTCTCTCACAGGGTAACTAATCTTTGGAAATCGCCACCACAGGGAGCAGTGGAGGTTGGGACACTGAATACATTCAAGGCTGCGTTGGACCAATTTTTAATTTGCAAGGACTTAAGGTCACAAATCAGGTCAGCAATGATCTTATTGAATGGTGGAACAGGCTGGATGTGCCAAACGACCTTCTCTTGCTTCTATTCCTTATGTAATTATTTTATAACTGTTTTTACAAGTTTATAAAGTTTTAAGTACTGAGGCAAAGAGTGTATGGGAGATAGATAGTGAGAGGGTGGAAACAGATACCGAGATAGGCAAGAAAAAGTGGTGTTGTTGTTGACAATTTTCTCTTGCCCCTGACTTTGTCTAAACCACCCCACCTGCTGGGTTCTGTCCCTTGCTGCCCAGAGAATCTCCTGTCCTTCCCAGCACCCAACGGCTCTCTCTGCTCATCATCCATCCCACCAGCTCAGCTATGCATCTACCCAGCCAGCCACCTCTTAGATCAGAAATTACAGTACAAGTCATAACCCTGAACCAGCCAGGTTTGAATTTAAACAAAGCTTGACAGTTAACTGTCAGTCATAATTTAGCCGGTGCATTCTCATGGCAAAGCCTCGACCAATCAGAGTCCATTTGCCAACAAAACAGCACTCCTCTCTCATGAAGTATACATTGTTGTTCCCTTTATATTTGATATTCTTGCGAATGTTCTGAAGAGTGCAAGACAAAAAGCTTTGACGTGTGTATTTTTCCAGTAATACTAAAAGTATGTTCCAAAATTGTAGATACTAGGAGCTTGCTGGCAATCTCTTAGATTTATTATTCATTCATGGGACATGGGTGTCACTGGCTGGCTGACATTTATTGCCCATCCCTAGTTGCCCGAGGGCAGTTGAGAGTCAACCACATTGTTGCTGTGGCTCTGGAGTCATATGTAAGCCAGATGGGGTAAGGGCGGCAGATTTCCTTCCCGAAAGGACATTAGTGAACCAAATGGGTTTTTCTGACAATCGACAATGGTTTCATGGACATCAGTAGATTCCTAATTCCAGACACTTTTTATTGAATTTAAATTCCATCTGCCATGGCGGGATTCGAACTCCGGTCCCCAGAACATTAGCTGAGTTTCTGGATTAATAGTCTAGTGATAAGACCACTAGGCCATCACCTCCCATCTTAGCTTCTGCAATTTGTGTGGCTGACTGAAACCTGGAAGACACACTTTTACTTTTTGGGCTTGTGCAATATCAAGACCCAAAAGCATGATGTTGAGATTAATTAATACCATTAATGCTTTATTTGAAGGCTTCTACATGTTCGCTATAGAAGAATTGCACCTCACAGGGAAAATCTCAGGAAATATGTGTCAAGCATAAAGGGGTGGCGACCTGGCAGAATGATGCTGTTTCCTTTCCTTTGAATCTGGCAAGTACACATGCCAGGAAATTCAGCCGAATCACTTCCCCAACATAAACTACAATAAGAACATAAGAAATAGGAGCAGGAGTAGGCCATCTGGCCCTTCGAGCCTGCCCCGCCATTCAACAAGATCATGGCTGATCTGAAGCGAATCAGTTCCACTTACCCGCCTGCTCCCCATATCCCCTAATTCCCTTATCGATCAGAAAACTATCTACCCGTGATTTAAACAAATTCAACGAGGTAGCCTCCACCACTTCAATGGGCAGAGAATTCCAGAGATTCACTACCCTCTGAGAGAAGAAGTTCCCCCTCAACTCTGTTCTGAACCGGCCCCCCCTTATTTTGAGGCTGTGCCTTCTAGTTCTGGTTTCCCTTCTAAGTGGAAAGAATCTCTCCACCTCTACCCTATCCAGCCCCTTCATTATCTTATATGTCTCTATAAGATCACCCCTCATCCTTCTAAACTCCAACGAGTACAGACCCAATCTGTTTAATCTCTCCTCATAAGCTACACCCCTCATCTCCGGTATCAACCTGGTGAACCTTCTCTGCACTCCCTCCAAGGCCAATATATCCTTTCGCAAATAAGGGGACCAAAACTGCACACAGTACTCCAGTTGCGGCCTCACCAGTGCCTTGTACAGTTGCAGCAAGACCTCCCTGCTTTTATATTCTATCCCCCTCGCGATAAAGGCCAACATTCCATTCGCCTTCTTGATCACCTGCTGCACCTGCAGACTGAGTTTTTGCGATTCGTGCACAAGGACCCCCAGGTCCCTCAGCACAGTCGCACAATGTAATTTTTCTCCATTTAAATAATATTCCAATTTACTATTATTTCTTCCAAAGTGGATAACCTCACATTTGCTCACGTTATATTCCATCTGCCAGATCCTCGCCCACTCGCTCAGCCTATCCAAATCTCTCTGCAGACTTTCCGCGTCCTCCACGTAATTCGCTTTCCCACTCACCTTCGTGTCATCAGCAAACTTGAATACCCTACATTCAGTCCCCTCCTCCAGATCATCTATGTAAATGGTAAACAATTGAGGCCCCAGCACCGATCCCTGCGGCACGCCACTGGTCACCAACTGCCAACCAGAAAAGCACCCATTTATCCCAACTCTCTGCTTCCTGTTAGATAGCCAATCCCCAATCCACGCCAACACCTTACCCCTAACTCCGTGTACCCCAATCTTCTGCAGCAACCTTTTGTGAGGCACCTTATCGAACGCCTTCTGGAAATCTAAAAACACCACATCCACCGGTTCCCCTCTGTTAACCGCACTAGTGACATCTTCATAAAAGTCCAGTAGATTCGTCAAACACGACTTTCCCTTCATGAATCCATGCTGCGTCTGCTTGATCGAACCATTCTTATTCAGGTGCTCTGTTATTTCCTCTTTAATAATGGACTCTAGCATCTTCCCAACTACGGACGTTAAGCTAACCGGCCTGTAGTTACCCGCCTTTTGTCTACTTCCTTTTTTAAACAGCGGCGTAACAGTAGCTGTTTTCCAGTCAGCCGGCACTACCCCAGAGTCCAGCGAATTTTGATAAATTACTACTAACGCATCTGCTATTACCTCAGCCATTTCTTTCAGTACCCTGGGACGCATTCCATCCGGGCCCGGGGACTTGTCTACCTTCAGTCCTATTAGTCTACCAAGCACCACCTCCTTAGTAACAGTAATTGTATTAAGGACCTCCCCTCCCACCAACTCTCGATCTCTAATATTCGGCAAACTATTTGTGTCTTCCAACGTGAAGACCGACACAAAGAACTTATTTAAAGTCTCAGCCATTTCCTCGTTTTCCACTATTAAATCCCCCCTCTCATCTTCCAAGGGTCCAACATTCACTCTAGCCACTCTATTCCTTTTTATATACTTGTAAAAACTTTTACTATCATTTTTTATATTTTGAGCTAGTTTAGTTTCATAATCTATCTTTCCTTTCTTAATCGCTTTCTTAGTCGTTCTTTGTTTTTCTTTAAAGCTTTCCCAATCCACTAATTCTCCACTATTTTTGGCCACTCTGGACGCATCTGATTTTATTTTAATACTCTCCTTTATTTCCTTCGTTATCCACGTCCGGTTATCCTTTTTCTTACAATCCTTCTTTATTACTGGAATATATTTTTGCTGAGTACTTAAAAAAATCTCCTTAAAAATCCTCCACTGTTCCTCAGCTGTCCTACCTACCAGTCTGCTCGCCCAGTCTACATTAGCCAATTCCACCCTCATCCTATCGTACTCCCCTCTGTTCAAGCAGAGGACACTGGTTTGGGACCCTACTTTCTCACCCTCCATCTGTATCAGACATTCCACCATATTATGATCACTCATCCCAAGAGGATCCTTCACAAGAAGATCCTTAATCCTACCTGTCTCATTGCACAGAACCAGATCCAAGATAGCTCGCTCTCTCGTAGGTTCTGTAACATACTGTTCAATGAAACAATCCCGACAGCATTCCAAGAACTCTTCCTCAAGCCCTCCACGTCCAATTTGAGTCGACCAATCAATATGTAGGTTAAAATCCCCCATGATTATTGCCGTTCCACTTTTGCACGCATCCATTATTTGCTTGTTTATAGCCCTCCCCACCTCTAAGTTATTATTTGGGGGCCTATAGACCACGCCTACCAGTGTCTTTCTCCCCCTACTATTCCTTATCTCCACCCACAACGATTCCACGTTTTGCTCCTTAGAGCCTATGTCGTCTCTCACTACCGTCCTGATATTATCCTTTATTAACAAAGCTACCCCACCTCCTTTTTCTACCTGTCTATCCTTCCTAAATGCCTGATAACCCTGTATATTCAGTTCCCAGTCCCGGTCACCCTGCAACCACGTTTCTGTGATGGACACTAGATTATATTCATTTGTATGGATTTGTGCCATCAACTCATTTACTTTGTTTCGAATGCTTCGTGCATTCAGGCAAAGTGTCTTTATGCCAGCCTTTATCTGGACCCGGTTTGTTGAAGCGCTACTAACATCTCCCAAGCCCTCTCCTCCTTTAGCTAGTTGTTTATTTACTATACTCCTGGCATTAGAGTAGACACATCTCAATCCTATGGTCTGACCTCTCCCCTTCTCTGTTCCCAGTCCACCTGCCCTCTTGCACTGCCTATAACCCTTCTCTGTTTGCGAGCTACCTTCCTCACTCTCAGTCACGTCACTTTGATCCCCTCCCCCCAACCTATCTAGTTTAAACTCTCCCCAGTAGCCTTAGCCAACCTTCCTGCCAGGATATTGGTCCCCCTGGGATTCAAGTGCCACCCGTTTTTAGTATACTGGTACTTTTGTATTGATTTACAAATAACTTTGTGGACAATTGAGGTGAGCAGTATTTCTGCCTTGCCTTTGGGGCAGAAACTTAATCCAGTATACCACGTAGGTAAGAATGCACACTGCTAGGAACTCCTGAAGAAATTGTCCCCCAACCTAGGGACCTAACCCATACTTGGACCTTGGATGAAAACAAACAAAGTTTGTGGAATATATTCTTTATTCTTTCATGGGATATGGGCTTCGCTCTTGAGCCCAGTATTTGTCGCCCAACCCTAATTGCCCTTGAACCAAGATGGCTTTTTATGACAATCAACAATGGTTTGTTTCATGGTCACCATCACTGAGACTAACTTTTTAATTCCAGATTATTAATTGAATTTAAATTCCATTGGCTGCCAATCCAGGCTTCTGGATTACTATTCCAGTGACATTACCATTATGCCACCATTGCCCCTCAATATATTTGATAGAAATAGAATCCGCACAGCGCAGAAGGAAGCCATTTGGCCCATTGAGTCTGCACCAACGCTCTGACAGAGCATCTTACCCAGGCCCTATTCCCGTACCCCATGTATTTACCCAGCTAATCCCCCTAACCTATACAGCTTGGGACACTAAGAGGCAAGTTAGCATGGCCAATCCACCTTACCTGCACATCTTTGGACTGTGGGAGGAAATCCACGCAGACCTGGGCAGAATGTGCAAACTCCACACGGACAGTCACCCAAGGCCAGAATTGATCCCGGGTCCTTGGTGTTGTCGGGCAGCAGTGCTATCCACTATGCCACCGTGCTGCCCAAATATGTGCAATTGTTGACTACAGGAGGTCCTTAGGGCAAGTTGTGATGGCCGTATTTCATTTAGTAGTTTGCTTCCAAGCTGGGAGAAGAATGCAATATCTTAAAACAACTTTCTGATAGAATTTTAGAGCTGCTTGTTACAGAATCCCCTTGATCTCCAGAGGATTTTGAAATGCCAATAATTATGTCACAGGTTACCTCAAAATCAGGTTTGCACATCTCTGAGGGGCTCTACAAGGTAAGCTATAGTGAGTCAGATGGCAAGGAAGGGATAGGGAGGGGGGGATTTAGATATGTGGGTATTCATTCACCAATAGCAAGAAGACCATGATGGCTCAGCAGGGAGGGAACCACTTTAAAAAGCTTGTTTCCTTTCCCTCTGATTACCCATACAGCAACAAAATTGGCTAGAGTGAATCACAGGAGGCTACAATAAATTCAAAGGTATTTTATGTTAGCAGCCCTGAAAATATTACTCATGATAGTTGACATCTTTCATTGAATCTGGCTTTTTACTATGTGTGAGATTCTGCTGAGAGTTGAGAAACACCTTAGCTATCACCAACAGACATATTACAAAGATTCACGTGTGCACCGCAGCAGTCCCTCAGACTGAATGCAATTACCCCACTATTAGAAAAGGTAAAAAAAAACTTTTGATGGTAATTCCTGGTGGCTATGCAAAAAAATAGGGTTCCTGGGGTGGACATTATAGTGTAACGAGACAAGGCTGATCAGTAATTTTTGAAGTAAAGGATCTCTTGGAGAGGAATGATCGTAATGACAGAATTTCATATTAAGTTTAACAGTAATGTGGATCAGTCCAAAACTAGGATCTTAAATTTAAACAAAGGCAATACCGGGAGTATGAGGGGCTCGTTGAGTGTACAAAAACAGATTGAAAGGGATTTAACACAGAAGCAAAAAGGAAGAGAATAAAAAAGCGACAGGAGAGGTGATCATGGAGAATAAGGAAATGGCAAATATTTTGTGTCTGCCTTCACAGTAAAAGACAGAGGATCACAGAATCATTACCAGCACAGGAGTCCATTCAGCCCATTGTAGCTGTGCCAGCTCTCCAAATAAGCAACTCACCTATTGCTATTCCCTCACGTTCTCCCTGTAATCTTGCACATTCTTCCTTTTTATTCCTCTCGACTGCCTCGATTGAATCTGTCTCACCACACTGTCAGTGCATTCCAGATCTTACCCGCTTGCTACATGACGAAGTGTCCATTGCTTCTTTTGCTAATTACTTTAAATCTGTGCCCATTTGTTTGTGATCCTTCCACCAGATTTTCCCGATCTACCCTGCCCAGAAGCCTCATGATTTTGAATACCTCGGTCCAATTCTTCTCTCAACCTTCTCTGAGGAAAACAGTCCTAAAAATCCATACAGTGCAGAAAGAGGCTATTCAGCCCATTGACATCAATCCCACCCAGGCCCTATCCCTGTAACCACTCGTGTTTATCCTGCTAGTTCCCCTGACACGAAGGGACAATTTAGCATGGCCTATCAACCTAAGCCACACACCTTTGGACTGTGGGAGGAAACCGGAGCACCCGGAGGAAACCCATGCAGACACAGGGAGAATGTGCATACTCTACACAGGATATTGTAGAGGAGGTCAGAATTGAACCCGGGTCCCTGGCGCTGTGAGGCAGCAGTGCTGACTACTGTGCCACCATGCTGATCTCCAATCTATCCAGCTAATTGAACATCTTTATCCCTGGAACCCATTCCTGTGAATCTTGTGTCACAAAGAACATGCCAGAAATTGGAGGGAGCCAAGAGTATAATGAGAGTGAGGAACTTAAATTGCTGTTCGTAAAAAAAAAGTGCTGGAAAATGAACGGGACAGACTTGATGGTCCACATTCAAGAGGTGGCTGCAGAGACAGGGTTGGGTTGGTTTTGATCTTCCAGAAATGCCTGTAGATCCTATCTCTCAAAATACCTTCCAACAATTTACCCACCACAGATGTGAGCCTCACTGGCCTGTAGTTCCCAGGCTTTTCCCTGCAGCCCTTTTTAAACAAAGACACAACATTTGCCACTTTCCAATCTTCAGGCACTTCACCCGTGACTATCGATGATTCAAATATCTTGGCTAGGGGACCTGCAATTTCCTCCCTAGCCTCCCACAACGTCCTGGGATATACTTCATCAGGTCCCGGGGATTTATCTACCTTGATGGTGATGATGGGGCAGTGCTCCGAAAGCTTGTGGCTTGTGCTACCAAATAAAACTGTTGGACTTTAACCTGTTGTGGGACTTCTTAAGGAGCTGTATACCCATAGCAATCAAAAATCAGGGATCTTGCTGAAGTTGGAGTCATTAAACAAGAGTGCAGTGAAGCACATGCTTGAGTTAAGGTGCCTGACATCATGAGATGCTTAAGGAGGGTTGGTGGGTTGCATAGCTGTATGTCAATGGAAGGACTGCAAGAAATCTCTTGTCTCAGAATGAAGCAGGAACACTGAGGAGAATCAAAGTGGAATCCCCGAGGTCTGTGGCACATCCTGGTTTGGTCCTAGGAGTCGTGAAGGAACCATTAAGATCATGTAACATAACAGGGAAACTCTTGGGGCAAACCAAAGCAAAACAGTGAGTGTTCTGTTGAGCTTTCCGGGCTATAGTACAAATGTTTATGAAATGTAGTGTTAGGTTAGTACTTGCTTCATTTAACTCTTGTACAGCATCATGGTCTGAATGTCTGCATTCTTTGACTGCCTGTGATCAGTAAAGTCTTGTACTGAAAGAGATCTGTTTTCTTATGCTTGGAGTGTATATCCCAATTAAATATTCAAGCAGCAAGCTTCTTGAGAGTTTAAAAATAATGAAGGTTATTTATTCTCACATACTTAACCCCAAATTTAAAAATGCAACATCTCACACACTCGTTCCCATAAGTAGACTCACACACATAAACATTGGTTACAGGGAATGTTAATACAGATTATGGTTAACTCAATCTCTGATCTATGACCTGCAGCCTTCCGCAAGGTAGGCCGGGTTTCTTGAAGGAAGTTGATGCCTTAAAGTTGAAACAAGATTCTTGCAAAAACAGAGGATTCTCAGCAGGTTGGGAGGTTTCCTGCAATCAAATTTACAGGAGATTGGCTCTCAGTTGAATTTGAAGTTGGAACAGTTTGGGGAGTCCGGCTCTCTGTTAGGATCTCCCACTTACAAGGAATTTCTTGGCTGCTTAAATCACTTACAGCTAGTTTGATGGCTCTGGCAGAATCACCTGCAAACAGCTTCCAGCTGACAACATCAGGTCTTCCTCATTCGGTGACTTTTACAAGTTCAAAGTATTTTCCAACAAAAAAAGGTGGCATGTATGTTGATTCCAGCATCTTGTGTTATTTTAACACCTTTGAGAGTCATCCAGTTTAGTCCAGATGGCTAAAAGATTCATAATACAAATGGGAGGTTGGTCGGGTCCATTTACTCCTACCTGCCGCAAATTCAATTGTCCAGAATGAAACACAGAGAGACAAGCAAGCCGGAAATTATTTTTCTGTTAGTCCCTCCTTACACAAAGAACGATGTGAACTCCCTGGATGGTTGTGAATGTCCATATTTAATTCGGCATTTGCTTGAGACTTCTATGTCACATCATTTGCAGCAGCCATTTTAATAGTTTACTTATGTCCAGTTATAAGATATAAAAAAAAGTTTGAAGTTCAGCATTAGGACATGCCAGAATTGGACATGGTGACAACAAAAATGTTCAATCCTGTGGTGTAATTCTTTTAGTTAATGAAATGGAGTTTGAATTTATTTTATTTAAAGTTATTTGTCTCTCTTGAGATTGATAACACAATACACAACCACTGACAGACTCTTGCTTATGATTTTTTAAAAATGCTTAATCGTCTTATGATCCTACTTTCAGAATGTGTCTAAATGACCCTCCCATCCCCAGCACATGCACACATCCTGCTCTAGTGCTACAGCACTCGAGAGCTCAGAACATAGCCCAGATTCATAGGACAGGATTATTGGTGGTTGCTAAGAGACCACCTGTCACTAAATTTATCATGCACAGATTACCTGCAGAATGGGGAAGAGCACAAGAGCAGCACAAGGTAAGCATACATTCAAGATTACTTGCCAGATTACTGCAATTTTGAGGTCACTTTCACAGGCTGACCACTCTCTGGGTAAAGAGATTTTTCCTCTTCTCTGTCCTAAACAGTCTACAATGTATCCTTTGACTTTGACCCCTGGTTCTGGACTCCCCCACCATTGGGAGCATTCTTCCTACATCTACCCTATCTAGTCCTGTTAGAATTTTATATGTTTCTATGAGATTCCCCTCATTCTTAGAATATAATCTTAACTGACTCAATCTCCCTTTACATGTCAGTCCCGCCATCCCAGGAATCATTCTGGGAAACCTTCTCTGCACTTCCTCTAGAGCAAGAACACCCTTCCTCAGAAAGGAGGAAGGATGCACACAATACGCCAGGTGTGACCTCACCAAGGTCCTGTATAGTTGCATCAAAACATCCCTGCTCCTGTACTCGAATCCTCTCGCTTAAGGGGCCAACGTACCATTTACCTTTTTTACTGCCTGCTGCAACTGCATGCTTACCTTCAGTGACTGGTATACGAGGACACTCAGGTCTCGTTGCATATTCCCCTCTCCCAATTTATGGCCATTTAGTTAGTAATCTGCCTTCTCGTTTTTGTTACCTGTTTAGTCACCAGAATGGTGAGACGTCTATATCCTATTACAAGATCTTGCATCGATGTATATCTTGTCAAATTTTTACATTATAAATCCCGATTGCCACATTTGTACCAGGGATGAGATACTTCAGTCAAGTGGGGAGATGAGAGTGGCTGGGTTTGTTCTCTTAGGAGGAGAGAATTTAATAGAGGCACTCAAAACCATGAAGGATATTGATTCGGTAAATAAGGAGAAACTGTTTCTGGTCACAGAAGGGTCAGTAACTGGGAACACAGATGTCAGGTTAGTGGAAAAAACCAGAGGGTAGCAGCAGATTTGCAGACCCAGTAAAAACATGAATTACAACACTGTTGCTGGATAAGGTCTCCACAAGCAATCTTGGTGACCTTTCAACAACTCCTGCCACCTTGATGGATAATCCTGGCAAACTATGCATTTTAAAGACTGGCACAGAGTCACAAGAGTGGATGGAGAAACAGAAATCCATTGACAGCTGTGGCTCAGTTGGTGGCACTTCTGCCTCTCAGTCAAATGATTCTGACAAGTCCTGCACCAGGACTTGAGTGCAAACATCAAGGCTGATGTTCCGGTGCAGCACTGAGGACTTGCTGCACTGCCGGAGATGTTGTGTTGAGGATGAGATGTAGATTCAAATACATGATTAGATCAGAACATCAAATGCTGTTTTGGCTGTCATATAGAGACCTGACTGACTGTACCTCTCTATATAAATTTTCTGGCTTCATTCTTTGCTTAGTTTAACCTCCTCTGACTGCAATCCACTATTCTCTTCAACACCCTGTAATCATGAAAAAGAAAGAGACCATTTCACAAACTGCTTATAATGCTGCCAACACGCCGGAGATCTAGAGAATTCAAGAATGTAAAAGGGCTAATGTGACAGAACATTTCTAATATTAAGATACCAATTTTCAAGAAAAATGCAATCATGCAGCAAGACCTAGACAATATCCAGGTTGGGGCTGACAAGTGTCAAGTAACATTCATGCCACACAAATACTAGGCAATGATCATCTCCAAAATAATAGAATCTGAGCATCTCCCTTTGTCATTCAATAGAATTACCATATTGAATTCCCCACTATCAACACCCTGGGGTTTCCATCAACTAGAACCTAGACATCACGAGCGATATTAATACTGTGGCTACAAGAGCAGCTGAGAAGCTGGCAATTCTTCTGCGACTCGCCAAAACCTGTCCACCATTTACAAGGCACGTCAGGAGTGTGATGGAATACTCTCCATTTTCCTGGATGAGTGCAGCTCCAACAACACTCAAGAAACTTGACGCTGTACAGGATTGATGGGCATACCACCAGCTTAAACATTCACACCATCCACCATCAACCACAGTGGCAGCTGTGTACCATGTACAAGATGCACTGCAGTAAATCACCAAGTTTCTTTCAACAGCACCTTCCAAATCTGCAACTTCTACCATCAAAAACGGATAAGGCTCCAGCTACAGATACATGTAGGGGTATGGGGGTAGGGCCTGGATGGGATTGTGGTCGGTGCAGACTCGATGGGCCGAATGGCCTCTTTCTGTACTGTAGGTTTGGTATGATGTTGCTTGCTATGACATGTGAACACTATCACCTTCAGATTCTCCTCCAGGTCACACACCGGCCTGATTAGAAACTATCCCTGCGTGAACTTTTTCATATCATTTGACATCATTTGCTTTCAACAGCTTTGATTTGACGTCAACTGCACTCAATTGCAAATATTTTGCTATCACTTGATGTCAATGCAACCATTTGGCAACAATTGATATCATTTGCATTCGGAAGCAATCATCTGGCTATCAGTCGATTTCATTTTCACTCAGAATTGACCATTTTGCTATCATTTTCACACAAAACCATACTTGTCAAATGATAACTGACTGACATCATTGTCATCAACTGTCGCCCTGCAGTGATCACAACAAAATATGGCTACATGTATATAGTTAAAATGTACCCAGGTCCCAGCTGATTATATATGCAGTGTGTAGGGTCATACACATCATACCACCCTCCCAAGACAGACACAGACACAGACGCAGACACACACACCAAACGTTTCACCTTCCTTTCTCCCTCTTCTCATCTCCCCAAGGCTCTTTTATTCCACACTCACTTCTTTTCCCACTCCCTCTGGTCCTCTCCTGCCCTATACCTCCTTTTGCCCCATCCCTCCTCTCCCCCCCACCACTCCTCCTTTCTCCCTCCCCGCCTCTACCCCTCTCCTGCTCTTCCCCCTTCCCACACCAACTGGAGATCTCTGTTTGCTGGGCCTGCTGGAAAGTGACGTTTTCCGTGGCAGCCCTGTGTAGAATTCGGAGTGGGAGCAGTGCGGGAGGAGGGTTCATAAGAAGTCGGGGGGGGAAGACGGGTAGGGGGTGGGTTAGATGTCAGGGGAGGGCAGGATTTGGTGAAGAGAGATTGGAAGGCAGCAAAGCCTGGATTGGGAAGGTCGGTGAGGCCCCACGGTCTGGGGACTGGAGGAAGGAGAGAGTTTGGAAAAGGAGCAGGGGGTGGAGGAACGCTGGAGGGAGGAGGGGCTGGATGGAGGGCGAGTTTGGAAAGGGGAGAAGCAGGAAGGAGTGGAGAGTTTGGAGGGGGTAAAGATGGTGGGAGCAGGAGTGGCTGGAGGGAAGGGGGAGTTTGCTTGGGGGCGAGGCTGGAGGGAGGGTCGGCGAGGCTGGAGGGAGGGTCGGCGAGGCTGGAGGGAGGGTCGGCGAGGCTGGAGGGAGGGTCGGCGAGGCTGGAGGGAAGGTCGGCGAGGCTGGAGGGAGGGTCGGCGAGGCTGGAGGGAGGGTCGGCGAGGCTGGAGGGAGGGTCGGCGAGGCTGGAGGGAGGGAGGGGGAACAGACTGATGGCAGAGGGGGGAGAGGCAGGAGAGTTTGGAGGGAACAGGGGCGAGTTTAGATCATGAGATTGCAGCGGGGGTAGAGTTTTTAGATCCTAAGACCTGGGGAGTGAATGGATGGAAAGTTTAGACCCAGAGACTAAAATTAATTAAAAACTAATAGGGATCTAATGGTGCTCTCCAACACGAACTGTGTAGCAGAACAATGTTTTTGGACTAAACGAAAATGTGAATTAATTCCGATTGTACTGGATAGCTCGGAGCCTGCTGGATAGCCTTAAACACCGGGATTAAGGCAGGTGTCCAGCGGATAACTTTAAATATTAAAGTTTAACTATTAAATTTGATGTCAACTTCAGTCCAAATGAGAACTTCTGTAGTGAAATTGTAATTGAGAGCATTGAGCATGCTTGAAAGAAAAGATGGGGTTAGGTGTTCAGGTAGGGGCTGTTGTTTCTGGTGAGGAGAAATTTCTTCACCCAGAGCGGTGAATGTGGGGAATTCACTACCGCAGAAAGCAGCTGAGGCCAAAACATTGTCTGATTTCAAGAAGAAATTAGATATAGCTCTAGGGGCTAAAGGAATCTAGGGAAATGGAGAGAAGGGGGAAATCAGGATATTGAATTTGAATATCAGCCATGATCATAATTAATGGTGGAGCAGGCTCGAAGGGCTGAATGGCCCACTCCTGCTTCTTTTATTTTTCTATGCTTCATTGTCACTGGGTCAAAATCCTGGAACTCCCTTCCTAAAAGCAGTGTGTGTATACCTACGCCACATAGACCTCAGCAGTTCTAGGCTGCTCACCACCACTTTCTCAAGGGCAATTAGAGATGGGCAACAAATCATGGCCTAGCCAGCAACACCCATACCCTGTGACAGATGAATCCAAGTTCCAGATTACCTGACAAACTGCAGAGAATATCCTTACATTTTTCAGTTCCAACTATTTGCGTGTATAAACATTTTTCTTGCTGAAACATAACAAGCTTCAACATAGATCCCAGTTTACAGACCAACATTTCAGCTCCTTATTGTGGATTATCATAGAATCCCTACAGTGCAGAAGGAGGCCATTCGGCCCATCAAGTCTGCACTGACTCTCTGACAGAGCATCTTTACCCAGGCCCACCCTCTGCCCTATACCCCATACATTTATCCCGCTAATCCCCTAACCTACACATCTTTGGACACTAAGGGACAATTTACCATGGCCAATCCACCTGACCTGCATATCTTTTGGATTGTGGGAGGAAACCGGAGCACCTGGAAGAAACCCACACAGATATAGGGAGAACGTGCAAACTCCACACAGTCACCCAAGGCCAGAAGTCAATTTGGGTCCCTGGTAGGTGAGGCAGCAATGCTAACCACTGTGCCGGCCCATAACAAGAATGACACTAGACTTTGATGCTATGGTAAAGAGGGGTGACAAACTGCACGGTTAATGTGAAGCCATGAAAAAGGCGGTACATTCGGTTGAATTACTGTAATGCATTATGATGGTGTAATTAATGGAGTAATTAAGGTTTTATGCTTACTTGTACCAAAATATACCTTTATTTTAATTGCTTTATTCTGGGGTGTTTATGGGTGGCCCCCATACAATTTTGATACCCAGTTATGGCCCTCTGGGCAAAAGATTTGCCCACCATTGGCCCATACTCTCTGGAGTTTAGAAGAATGAGAGGGGATCTCAAACATTCTTTAAACAGATTGAAAGAGGAGATGATGAGAAGCTGCGGATGCTTAATTGTTGACTATATCCAAGGAAGAGAGCAAAAGATTTCTGATCACTAAGGGAATCGAGGGATTTGGGGATATTGCAGGCAAATGGAGCATATAAAATTTCAATGATGATCCTATTGAATGCCTGAGCAGGCTCGATGGGCCTTTTTTTTAATGTTCTGAAAATGGTACTGAACTTCATGGAATAGCAGGCTGTTGACACAAAGAGACACTGAGCCTTATAGATTTTCTTACAAACGGCAAAATAGTTCTCCAAATAATTTAGTAGAACATTTTTGAGGAAAACTAAATGATGCACTGAAATATAAAGATTTACATGGAAGATTTTCTGTCCAGTACTTTTAGTATCACAAGCAGGATTTGGTTAAAACCAGAATCAGAAAACTGAACAATGAGCAATTCCACCTAATCTTCAATGAATTTGTCTCTCGACTGATTTCCTATTCAAGAAAGAATGTAACGATGTATTCTGTGAGGCATTTTGATATTTCTGTAATGCTGCAATGTCCCCCTTCGGTTCTTTTAATCCAAAGAATAGAATCCATAGAATCCCTACAGAGGAGGAGGAGGCCATTCGGCTGGTCGAGTCTGCAACAACTCTTCGAAAGAGTATCTTAGGCCCACCACCCTATCCCTGTGACCTCGCACATTTACCAGGGCTCACCCACCGAACCTACACATCTTTGGACTGTAGGAGGAAACCGGAGCACCAAGTGGAAATCCATGCAGACACTGGGAGAACGTACAGGTATTATCTTTATACTTGTGTCAAAACATAACCAGCTCAGAACTGGGTGGTACGAACAGGGAGTGCGGAGCACATTGGACAAAGATCTCTGATTGAAGACATCAGTGCCGAGGCTTATATGGAACTTGGAAAAAAAAAAGATTGGACAAGAATATATACACACACAGACACAGACAAAGATTCAGGCCATGCCACTGGCTAAACAACAAACACCCTGTTTCCAGAAACCAATGTAGACAATGGCCTTTCGGTAATGTGTGAATGGTTTTCCTCCTGATTTACCACAATGTAGAGTTCACATGCAGCGCTGACAGGTATCTGGAGACATTAGCTGCTAACAGCAAGAAATGACCATGAGCAGTCATGCCCGGAGTGGGATTGGCAATCCAATCAGATGACTCGATTTAGGACATTACCGTATATACTCAGAGACCAGGGTCAGGAAGGGATATAAAGCCACAGCACTCGAGGACATTTGGACTGCAATCAGGAAGTGCGATTTGGTGAGTCTCTTTTGACTAAGATCAAGCATTAGATCCAGCTCAAGATCAGGTGAAATGCCTTTTCTTAACAGATTGGATCTTATTTGTTTCACTTGTGGGTACCATAAATTGGATTCAATCTGTATTGGTTTTTGGAGCAAGCAAGGAGATGGATTAAGGGTTTGCCCTGTCTGATCTGAGCATTGGCTTTGTAAGGTTAAGATTAGAGTAAAAATTAAATTAAAGTAGTCATGTGGAAGAATTTGTTCGTTGGATTGACCACCCGGGGACGAGCTCCTGTGTGTGGGTCTTACTGAGCAACTGGTGTTGTAAGTATAACTCTTGTTTAGTGGGTTAATAATGATCTTCGCATAAAGTGGGAATTGTATCCATAGTTTATGTCATTGATACCAAAGTAAGGGCGAGGACGTTAGAGGGTAGTACATCCTCATAATACTGCCACTGTAAAGCTCCCACTAGTTCAACCACCTTAATATTTAACACTAAAACTCCAATTACTATTGCCATGTCGGTTCTTCGGTAGGAAAACAACAAGAGCCCTAGAGCCATATCGTAATCTGCCAATTACAACTATTAATATAATTTCTCCAGGATTTCTGATGAAGTTACAGATACAGATCATGGGAACCCCACAGAAATTCAAGGCTCATCGGACATATGGATTTTCGGAGTCGCTAAAATTGACAATCGTCCATGTGAATTCACCCAAGTTTTCCACTAATTTTCACCACTTCATTTTTAGCATGAATGTAGGAATGTGCAGAACTCGCGAAGACTATCATAGAAAACTGCTAAACAGCTAGCTAGTCCACTCATATTTGTTAGCACTTTGTTCCTCTACAATTGTGCCATGAAAAAGCTGGATGTCATTAGCTTGCGTATGCAAACTCATCTCATATGTATGAATGTTAACACCAGTGGGCAATGTATTCATGAGTAAATTAAAGGGGAGGGGGGGCGAGGAATGAGCCTTGGGGCACAACAGATGACTGTCGGATGAGAGGAGGGCTAGCGGAATGGAGGAGAGGCACATTTCCGATTATGTTTCTAATTCTCCCATTGTTTGGTGTCCATTTTATCAATGCTAAGTGCCCAAGACATTTTGTATATTAAAGTCACTGCATATAAGCACAAGCAGTTGCTTTATTTCTCTGCCGTCACACTGTAAGGTCTTGTTTGCCTTCTTCGCTGGTGTTGTGCACAGCAGGGGCAATTTTAATGAGCCTTCCCCTGTACCTCCAGATCCCTCCCCTGTGTTTTGGTTCACATTTCTGAATGGACTTTACAGCCATTTAATGAACACGTGCAACATCCAACAAGAGGTAGCCAGCTGCAAATAATTCCAAACGTACAACATCTCAGCTGCTCAAATGAAAAGCCTGATTCATAGACTGTTCTCTGTCTCAATTTGCAGATGTGGCCCTGAAGAGGAAAGGGGCCCTTTTCAGCTCAGCAGGTGCTAATACCAACAGGATCAGGTGCCATTTTGCCTGGTCGCAAGAGGTTGCTCACCTGACTCCAGATGAGGTCAGCAGAAAGTTCAGGTACAAAGATGAATTGATGCTAATATCTAAATGAGGGGTCAAAAGGACCAAAGTGGATTGTGAAACTATCTCTGAAAAGTTACTTGCAGTGTAGAAGTTCTGTCACTAACACGAATGATGTAAATATAGTGTGGCGTTTGGTATTTATGAGCCCATGGGCTAAAAGCAAACCACCCACACTGCAGGGAAACATAATCAGGCTGTTATTGTAGATTATATTAGTAAGCAAAGCAAAGATTGTCCAATAAAACACTTGGAGGGAAGAAACAATTATACTGCTTAAGAAGTGTCCAGACCCAGTATTGCCTTATTGAAACAGTGTGAATGAAATAATATTCCAAATGCACAGTATGAATGTCCTTTAATTTGGAAATGCTACCCATTTTCTTCACTTGTTAACGCTGAATATTTAGCTTTCTATAGGGCATGCTGCCTAACAGTATCAGGACCAGAAGGGGCACTAGAATGGCCATTATTTGCAGGGAAGGCACAAATGTCAGGGGTGATTTTAACCCTATCCATCCAGTGAAAACCAGGCAGTCAGCAGTAAAACTCTGACAGATTACTTACAAGCCTTGGAGCTGATCAATCACAATTATAACCTGCTTGACTGAGCAGGCAGCAAAGGCCCCACCATCAATAAACATATCTAAAGCTGCAGATTTTTCGGTCCTAATCAAAACTTCCAAGGATTCTCAGGTTTGCATGGTTTTTATTCTCTTCAGCCTGCTGCTGGTGTTGGAGTGCTGCAGCAGTGACCATTTCACACAGATCCTAGCCCTCAAGTAATGAGCTCCCAAGCACAGACAAGAGGCTGCTGGAAAACATTAAGCACGTCGACTCTAGAAACTTGGCTGGAATTGGTGCCAATCGATTACAGGGGCCAAAATCCCTCTTCACGGCACATAAAGATTCTAGCCACAATAACTTGCCATGTTACCTGCATCCGGGACTGTTTCATATCATGAACATTGCAACACATTTATTCCCTATATCTACAGAAACTCTGCAAAATTGAGGGATCATGCTCCTGTGATGAATCAAATTTCAATGCTTCTCCATAACCTTACATTGATACCAGGTCAGGGATACCCCACTGGGGACATGCAGAGTGAAGGCCAAGAAGTAGAAACCAGATGATGGGCACCCAGTTCACACGAGTAAGAGGATGAAGGGGTGGTAGCTGAGAAACCCAAACCAGCTGATTGGATATACTCCCCTGCTGCAAGTCTCATGAATGCTGAATTCACAGTGATTGCCTATAGTAAGGCACTCATCGATCAGTAGAAGTATTTATTTCAGTTCTTTTGCGATTATTCACAGCAGCCTGCAAGAACTATCAGACAATTCTCAGGAGTTAGAGACTGATATTATTTCCCTAGTGCACGATGGATTCACAGCCATATAGGTCACTGTCTGACATAAGGCAACTCCATGGCCAACTGCAGGGAAGCCCCTTGGGCAGAGATCCAGAATAGGGTCTCAACCAAAAGACAGCACCCCAACAGTGCAGCATTCTCTCAGTACTCCACTTCAGACATTCAAATCTGTGGTGGGACTTGGATGCAATACTTTCAAGCTTGGAAAGATTTGGGGTGATTGTAAATTGACGCTTGTTTTTAATTAACATGACTAATGAAGTAATAGGAGTGGGTGCTATTTCCTGAATAGTGCTTTTTATTATTAATTAATTCAAGATCTATTGTCAAATGGAATAACGATCCATTGCTACGTTCTTATATAATTAAATTTGGTAGTTCCTACAATTAAAATAACATTTATTGAGACTAAATGGGCACTTGGTGCAGGACTCTGGATGTATGAGGGCTTGAAAAATAAACTGAGGTTTTACTTTGAATCGAATGGCCAACCTGAATCCTTGGTGGCAAATCTTTAGAATACATTGAAAAGCTATGTGACAAAAGGCTAATTTCTTTCTCAAGGAAAGTTCTAATACATTAATATTTCTTGAAATGGGGCTACTATCATAACCAAATTACTGCTCTTTTAGAGAACAGTGGGTTCTTAATTGATCTTTGCTTGAAAGTAATATTTGCATAACTCGTAGTCTCTGATATACCCTGATTCAAGACCAAATCCAAACTTAAATGTGCAGAATGAAGGATGTGATGAATCTGATGTGAGGTAATGAGGGGCTTTCAAGAGAATTTTAAACTTATCAACTATGTTTATTATAACTGTTTTTAGTTTTTATATTACATTTATTGAGCTGAAAAAGCTACATTTTCTAATTCAAAATAGAAACAAAAGTTGTTCGAAATACCTCAACATCAGTCGATGAAAGGAAATAGTGCTAACATTTCAGATCGATGACCTTTCATCGGAACTGAAGGTAAGTCGAAATTTTAGAGTTTTTAATCCTGTAAAATTGGAGGGAGGGGGAAGGAAGAACAGAAGGGAATAGTGGTGGTATGGTGGAGGGCGGGAGAGATTAAATAACATAATGCAAAAGTCAAAGAGAGGTAATAGGTATAGAAAAGAAACAAATGTTGTGTCCAGATGAGGCATGAGTGCCTCGATAATAGCCATCTCAATGCAACAAAGGGATAATGAAAGAAACAGGCCAGTTAAAAAAAAACCACAAAAACACACAGAACAAGATGGAGGCAGACGTTACGATTGAAAGCTGTTGAACTCAATATTGAATCCAGAAGGTTGCAGAGTGCCGAGAAGAAAGACAAGGTGTAGTTCCTCGAGCATGTGCTGAGCTTCATTGGAACATTGTAGCAGGCTAGGCACAGAAAGTTCAGAGTGAAGGTAAGGTGGAGGAGTAAAATGACAAGCAACTGGACTGAATGGAGGTACTTTGCAAAATTGTCACCAGGTCTCGGGGAGACCACATCATGAACAGCAAATACTACACGGTATAATAAATTGAATGGTTTACAAGTAAATTGCTGTTTTACTTGTTAGGGTCCTGGACCAGAACCCCAAGTTACATCAGGAAACCAGATTAGATCCCAACAATTTTTCTATTTTAGCATAAATGTGAGGATCAGATGTTTCTCTCCAGGAGTGATTGCACTGACAAAGTAGAGATCTTTTTTATGGTGAAACAAATTTTATTTAATAACACAGTTCAAATATAGTTCTAACGAATGAAGCATCTTAACTATTAACAGTTGAACAATATTTAAAAATGAAAGGAAACACCTTTGTTTTCCAGCTCATAACTGTTCCAGTTCCAAATAAGCCCCATTCATGCATAGATCAACACCACTTTCAAATAAATACAATTATCAAACCCAAACATACTTGCTATGAATTGTGTGAACAGTCTTGAAACTTTTAGAGAGGGATCGAGGGGCAAATTCTACCATCCTATTTGCCATGGGAATCGGAACGGGCGATGGGTGGACCATGGAAAGGTCTGTTGACTTCGGGCAGGGTTTTCCGGTTTCAGGGCGAGCGAAGCTGGAAAATCCTGCCCCTTGTGTTTCAGAGTAGCTTGCAGAAGCCTTTGCCTTCAAACAATTTTCAGCTAAAACTGCAACTCCAAACTGCAAAAGCTTCTTTCTGCTACAGACCCAGCTCTACACATTAACCACATTCTCGCATGACCCTGTCAACCAACTTCCCAAGGAACCTTTCGCTTAAACAAAAGTCCTTTAGCTCTATCAGAGTAACAAATTCCGAGCTGAAATTAGTAATTAACTTGCTTTTACAATCCTTGAGGTAAATGTTTTCCAAACACATTGACTGCCGATAGAATAAAGCTGAAATTTTAAACATTCTATAGAAACATACATATATATATCACTTGCACACTTCCATCACATACTTTGAAGAAGTGCTTGGGATGTTGGTTGGTGAGAAGGGAGGAGTTGAAAGAACAGGTGTTACATCTTCTGCACTTGCATAGAAAGGTGCCGTCAGGAAGGGAGGGGTGTTAGGGGTGACTGAGGGGCAGGTAAGGATGTCGTAGAGTGAACGGTTCCTACAGAATGCTATAAGAGATGGGCCGTGGAAGATGTGTTTGGTGGTGGCCTCATGCTGGAGCTGGCGGAACTGGTGGAGGATTATCTGTTGAATATGAAGAGTGGTGGGATGGAAAGTGAGCATGAGGGGAACCCTATCATGGTTCAGGGAGGGAAGGGAAGGGGGTGACAGCAGAAGTGCGTGCAATGGATTGGATATGGTGAAGGGTCCTGTCAACCACACTGGATTGGAATCCTTGATTGAAGAAACATAAGACATATAAATGTGTGGAAGGTTGCATCATCAGAACAATTGCAACAGAGATGAAGAAACTGGAAGAACAGAATGGAGTGCTTATAGAAAACAGAGTACGAAAAAGTGTAGTCAAGGTAGCTGTGGAAGTCTGTGGGTTTGTAGTAAGTATTATTTGGTAGCCTATCGTCAGAAATGGATACAGAGAAGTTGAGGAAGTGATGAGTCAAAGGTGGAGCAGGCGAGGGTGAGAATAGATTGGAAATTGGAAACAAAGCCAATGAAATTTACCAGTTCATAGTGAGAGAAGGAGACAGCAATGATGCAGTCATTAATGCACTGGAAAAAAGAGATGAGGGTGGGGGTTTGAGCAGGACAACAGTTCCACACATCTCACAAACAGGCAGGCATGGTTAGGATCCATATGGGTATGTACCCAGAGCAAGATCTTTTATTTGGAGGAAGTGAGTGGAGTTGAAGGAGAAGTTGTTCAGAGTGAGAACAAGCTCAGTCAAGTGGGCAAGGGTGATGGTGGATGGGGATTGTTTGGGTCTCCTTTCAAGGATGAAATAGAGAGCTCTGAGAGCGTCCTGATGTGGGATGGTGTTGTTGAGGGATTGGGCATCCATAGCGAAGAGGAAACATTTAGGGCCTGGAAACTGTTGAAGTGAACTAGAGCATTGAAAGAGTCACAGACATAGGTAGGAAGAGACTGTACAAGGGGAAAAAATATGGAGTTGAGATGGAAGAAATAAAATCAGTGGGACAGGAACAGACAGAAACAATGGATTGAGTTGGGCAATCTTGTTTATAGGTTTTGGGAAGAAGGTAGAAGTGAACTGTTCAGAGTTGGGAGGCTATGAGTTTTGGAGGCTGTGGAGGGAAGGTCTCCAGAGGAAATGAGGTCAGTGACAGTCCTGTACACAAAGGCTTGATGTTCAGCAGTGGGTTGTGATCCAAGGGGAGATAGGAGTAAGTGTCAATTTGTGTTTGGCCCCTGCTAGATAGAGATCAGTACACTAGATAACAGCAGTGCCACTGTTGTTGACAGGTTTGGTGATGATGTTAGTGTTGGACCTGAGAGAACAGAGTGTAGCAAGTTCAGAGGGAGACAGGTCAGTGTGAATGAGAGGAGCAGAGAAATCAAGAAGGCCAATGTCATGCCAGCAGCCCTCAATGTAAAGATCGAGAGAGGAGGAAGGGCCAGAGGGAGGGATCCAGGTTGACATGTTCTAAAAAAGATGGCAATAAGTAGCCGACTTCTGCTCCTAATTTGTAATAAAGACCAGTTTGCATTAAAAAAAGAACATGGATTTCAGTATTTTGGGCCTAATTTTAAACTGTGCAAGTTGAGGAGTGTTGAATATGTTAAAATCTCACTCCTTGCATTTGACTCTGATTAATTGGGTTGCAGGAGTTCAAACCTGATAAGTTTGACCAGATTAGCTTTAGGTTGGGTAATTATGATGTTAATGGTTTGAGATCATTTGAAAGCATTCTTCTCAGTGTATTGATGCCTGTGAGATGTCATCTTCCTTAATACCAACAGTTCTTTTGACAAAGATGATTGACCTTATGTTTCACATATCAAAAGAATTGGACTTGGGACAACAATGGCCAGGATTCACTGGGCCTGGCGGGAATCCCGACAGCCTGTTTAAATTGGGCGCCAGGCCTAAAATGGGATTCCCGCCGGGGGACAAACCCATCTCGATGGTCCCGGCCGCCCACTCGCCTCAATCAGGTTCCCAGGCGGGAGGCTGATGAATATTTAAAACTCCTACTAAACATGTAATTAGTGGGCTGGAAGACCAATTCAGCAACCTCCTGCACTGCACCTGCCTCCAAAACCATTAAGATCCTGAGGGGTATTGACAGGGTGGATGTTGGGAGGATGTT
The DNA here is from genome assembly GCF_964213995.1 of Mustelus asterias. Lineage (NCBI taxonomy): Eukaryota > Metazoa > Chordata > Chondrichthyes > Carcharhiniformes > Triakidae > Mustelus > Mustelus asterias. The sequence goes on along the minus strand of NC_135811.1, from coordinate 37,760,068 downwards.
TCTGCTTGTCGGAGAATCTAGAACTAAGGGTCACTGTTTAAAAATAAAGTCGCTCATTTAAGACAGATGAGAGGAATTATTTTCTCTCGAAGGGTCATGAGTCTCTGGAACTCTCTTCCTCAAAAGGCAGTGGAAGCAGAGTCTTTGAATATTTGTAAGACTGAGCTAGATAGATTCTTGATTAACAAGGGGGTGAAAGGTTATTGGGGGGAGACAGCAATGTGGGGTTGAAGTTACAAATCAGATCAACCATGGCCTTGTGGAGTGGGCTCGGGGGGGGCCAAGTAGCCGACTCCTGCTCCTAATTTGTATGTTTGAATGGATGTGATTCTGATACTTCAGTGGAATTCAGGTGTAGCCCTCATTCTTTTGTGGTTCTTTTCCGTCGCTTTAAGTTAAAACCAACTTGAGGGGATTTTTTTTTCTGCTTGCACCTTGTAACAAAATCAGAAACTCATGTATAAAGAATCAATTTATGATTTTGCTACATGGCAATGAAAAAAATCTGTCTTCTTGTTACTTATTCATGAAGAAATGACTGGTCTAGTTAATATATTTTCAATATTTTATAAAATGATCCTTGTTTCATATAATAATTCAGTTTTTGATACAGATAATTGGGCATTTATAATGACTTATAGATTGACCGTGAGTTTGTCTTTCATTTGGGAATCTCTCCTGGCTGATTGGGAGGGGAGAGGATATTAATTGGATCGAATGGAACTACAGGCTATCCTTCAACTTATCTAAACGTGTAGCCAGATGGAAGTATCCACTGTTCAAAGAAGCTTCCGGATAATTTTACACTGCCATCATGCAATTTCTGTACTTCATGCAAATTAAAGCAATGTTGGAAACGAATTATGGAAGGATCACATCATGATGCCCCTATTGGCAAACTTCACTGAACAAGCCAAGGTTCATTACTGGGAATTTTATTTTTACATAATCAGGACTTTAAATTGGTAAAGGATTGGATATTTATCCGATAATGTTTAATCTTTCAGTGAAAAAGTAGCAATGCATCTTAGGACTGCATGCGAGCAAAATGCTATGTTTTTCAAATAAATCCGATCGGAATGTTGACCTGGGAGAAGGCAGTGTACACCACCTAACCCTACATTTGAAGAATACAGGCCGTTGCTTCCCTCCATGACACTGCTCTCTAATCTCCCAACCCAGGTCCTCCAAAGCAAACCAGTTGCACAGTGGTGGTCTCAAACTAGTGGGATGCTCTCATATATGCACATGACCAAAGGTCTGTTTCAGATGTGGACATATTCTGGTAATTTTTGTCCCTTTTCCAATATGATAGACAATGCACTTCCAGCCATAAATGTTCTCATGCTTCCTGCCCGTCCCATTTGGTGCTTCGGCAGGGTTTGGCATCTTGAAAGATACTTTCATGACCTTAATGTATTGAGAGATTGGCAGTATCCACAGTCCTTCTAGAAATAAAATGATGGTGTAGTCTTAGATTGCTGTATAAATCCACCTGATTCACTAATATCCTTTGATGGTCTGTGACTCCAGTCCTGTAACCAATATGGTTGACTGTTAACAGGTTCATTCAGAGGTAAGTTGAGGTACTCAGTTGCGAATCGTAATGAGGTAGTGGTTGAGAAGGCACCATACTTGTACCTTCTCAGGGAAACTTGAGATAGGCAATAAATGCCATCCTTGCCAGTGGTGTCTGCATCCTAAGAATGAATACTTTATGCCTGATTTACCATTAATTCCCTGGGCAATGTCCATAGAACCATACAACCATAGAAAATTACAGCTCAGAAACAGGCCTTTTGGCCCTTCTTGTCTGTGCCGAACCATTTTTTGCCTAGTCCCACTGACCTGCACTTGGACCATATCCCTCCACACCCCTCTCAAGCATGAACCCGTCCAAGTTTTTCTTAAATGTTAAAAGTGACCCCGCATTTACCACTTTATCCAGCAGCTCATTCCACACTCCCACCACTCTGCATGAAGCAGCCCCTCTTAATATTCCCTTTAAACTTTTCTCCTTTCACCCTTAACCCATGCCCTCTGGTTTTTTTCTCCCCTAGCCTCAGCGGAAAAAGCCTGCTTGCATTCACTCTATCTATACCCATCAAAATCTTATACACCTCTATCAAATCTCCCCTCAATCTTCTACGCACCAGGGAATAAAGTCCCAACCTATTCAGTCTCTCTCTGTAACTCAGCTTCTCAAGTCCTGGCAACATCCTTGTGAACCTTCTCTGCACTCTTTCAACCTTATTTACATTCTTCCTATAACTAGGTGACCAAAATGTCCTATGGTATGTTTCCCAATTCAGTTCAAAATTTCACTTTAGCTATACAACTGGACAGAGTCAGCATGGATTTATGAAAGGGAAGTCATGCTTGGTCAAATCTACTGGAATTTTGAGAGGATGTAACTAGTAGAGTTGATGAGGGGGAGCCAGCGGATGTGGTTTATTTGGGCTTTCAGAAGGTTTTCGACCAACTCCCATATAAGAGATTAACGTATAAAATTAAAGTGCACGGGATTGGGGTAGTGTATTTAGATAGATAGAAAACTGGTTGGCAGACAGGAAACAAAGACTATGGATAAACGGGTCTGTTTCTGAATGGCAGGCAGTGACTAGTAGGGTACCGCAGGGATGAGTGCTAGAACACCAGCTATTCACAATATATGTTAATGATTTAGATGAGGAACTAAATGGAATATCTCCAAATTAACAGATGAGATGGATAATCAGCTATGATCATACAGAATGGCGAAGCAGACTCCAAGGGCTGAATGGCCTACTCCTGCCCTGGTGTAAATTACTACTACTTTCATCAATTAATATATGTTCTGGGAATCTGGGAGCTCCACATGCATTGGCCTCAACAGGAATATTATAAATGTGGTCCTATAGCCATGTGCTCACCTTGCGAGCTTGACGCGAAAATAGAGCACATCAAAGCTATCCCGTGGGCAGTAGCAATCCAGATCATATCATTGTTCAATGTTCATCACGCAAACCCCTGATGGGTTAATGGCTGCCACTTTTGGACCTGAAAAGAACGCGGTCTATCTCAAATTATCCTGGAAAGGCCCAGTATCTGAAAAAGTTTGAACAATATGTCCAGGAAGTCGTTTCACGCTGCTACTGTGTAGTGGCTACAAGGACGTTCTGCCCGCCTCACAACTGAGCAATATCATGTATGAATTTCAGTGTCAGTGCGATGGCAGATACATAGTCCATACCTCTGATCAAATCAAACGGCATGTTCCTTTGATTCTTTATAATAATAGGCAAAGTACAGACTGTATTTAACCAGCCCTCACTTGCAAAACCCAAAACAAAGATGTGATTCTGTGATTGAGCAGCCCTTTCTGAAAAATCCCAATATGCTAGCAACCAAATTTTTAATCAGCCAAACTCATAACGTTGCACATTTACCCTTGCTAGACCCATTCTTTGCAAACAAAAGGAATATGTTCAAGCTTTGCACCTCATTTGAATTATGAGCTTGGGGAGCTAAAAGTTCCCTGTTGCTATCTTCGTGATAACACCTCAGCTAATCAGAGTTGATTTGTCAACCAATCAGCACCCTTTTCTCCTGTAGTATGAACTGTTGTGATCATCTGAAATTGGGCATTCTTGTGTTTGTCCTGTTGAATGCAAGAAAAGTATTGTGGTGACATGTCTCTCTTATCAGCAATACTCATGTTCTGTACTTGAGGAAATTTTTTTTAAAAACTCAGTGGGGTTTGAATCTTTGGGCTTCGCTTTTCTAGAGGAATGTGGGCGCTCAGTTATTCAAGACTGAGGTGAATAGATTTTTGGGCACATGAGGGAATCAATGTATATGGGGTTACGGTGGGAAAAGGGAGTTGATATAAAGGTTCATCCATGGTCTGATAGATTGGCAAAGGAGGTTACATTTCTATTTCTCATTTTAGGTGGTTCTCTACCTTTCCAAATTTTTCCTACACTGGTCAGTAAAGTATACACGAAGGAGCTTAAGAGCCTGAGTATATTTTCCCATTTTTGAGTGCTTCAAAACCACTATCAAATGATGATATTATTTCAGGAAGCTTATTAGCTGATTATGATTGCGCTTTGTTCTTCATTAACATAAATTACCACTTCCAAACAAATGTTTTGGGTAGCGTATCAAGAACCTTACATTAATGTGCTAACCTCTAGTTGCTAAAACTTTACAAACCACAGCAAATCATTGAATAGATATTTGCAAATAAGTATCCTGTCTCCGCAATATCTGAAAAAAATGTGATTTTATAATGGAGCAGCACCCATCAGGACTGAGAATTAAACTGAAAAGGGGTTCAGCAAAAAACATTTTTGTTGAACACAGGCAGGAAAGGTCAGTAGGTTCAAACTAAGGGCAGCACGGTGGCACATTGGCTTGCACTGCTGCCTCAGCGCCAGCGACCCGGGTTCAATTCTAGCCTCGGGTGACTGTTTGTGGAGTTTGCATGTTCTCCCTGTGTCTGCGTGGATTTCCTCTGGGTGCTCCGGTTTCCTCCCACACTCCAAAGATTTGCAGGTTAGGTGGATTGGCCATGATAAAATTGCCCCTTCGTATCATGGGGATTAGAAGGGTAAATATGTGGGGTTACGGGGATAGGACCTGGATGGAATTGTCGTCGGTGCAGGCTTGACAGGCCGAATGGCCTCCTTCTGCACCGTAGAGGTTCTATAATTCTTCTTCGCTAAAAAGTGATTTGAAAGGATAGATATTAAAATCTGTCAAAGCTAATTGCTTAGCCACCAAATATGCAGTACAACAGATTTGGAGCTGTATTTCAACATTTCTACCACCACAAGTGTTTCACAAACCAAATATTTTGCAATTGAATTGTATATTTAAAATATCCCTTTTTTGTTACTGTGGGTTACAGTATTATGTCATTGCAATGGAGTGCTAGTTAGCTAATGGAATAGGATGATAATTCACCCTACAAACTGCACCAGATGTCAAAATGAACATTGCCTTTTACACCTCTGCAAAAGTATTGTCATTAGAAAGCCGAGGGCTTAAGGTACAAAATTTGAAGTGCAAAAATAGATTTGAGTCAAAATATCTATCGTATAACATTTTCGATTTGGATTCTTTGTGGCTGGAGACAGCATGCAAGTCAAAGTCATAGCCACATAGAGGATTTCTCAAAAGGGCAGCCCTCCTTCAGGACCAGGTTTGTTTGATTGCAAGGGATTCAGAGAGTACAAAATCCTTAGCTAGCACAATGGGGGCCTAATGTTTAAACTACACTAATTGACTTAAAGGATATGGTTTAATCACAAATATCCTGGCCATTGTTAAAGATTGTCTATCCATTCAGTATTGATACATGGCTGGATGTTGATCTCATGAAATTATGAAAGATGCAATTATCTACAGTTTCTGTTTGACTGAAAAGGTGTTTTATTTATTTGTAAACTAACTGAGAAAGCAGTCAAGCATCATCAGGACTTAAATTTAACATTGTCGTGCAGGTTTCAAACCCGTAAGCCAATTTAGCATTACCAAGACCTGCATCCAAACTGCAAGATTCAGGTCCTGCCTTTTTGTTTCAAGTGGCCCTGACATATTTCAGACACAAATTGCTAAGTTTGATTTCTTTAGTGAGAGCTTGTGAAGGGAGGGAAGTGCTGTCGGAGGTGAGGGAGTGGTTTATGAGGCAAGAGCCAAAGATGATGGCTTCAACCTTCCAAATACTTAGCTAGAAAGAGGTATGACTCATCCAACACTGGCACTGATCTCCCCTAACTGCCATAAATCACCTTCATCACCCACGAACGACCTCAGTCATGTTATTTAGCTGGTATTTTTCTTCCATCCTTATGGCTAGTGATTTCTGCGCAATGCAGGCAAAACCAAAATTTATCAATATTTGATCTTCACTTATTTCCATTTTCTAGGATCTCTTATTATTGCAAATACTATAGATTACACAGAATTTTAAATTTTTCTTTAGTAATAGGCAACAAATCACTTTGAGAATGATGCTGAAAATGATTTGAGATTGTGAGATATTAAATATGTCTGTGAACATAGTGCCCATTAATGCCCAGAGCTTTCACATGACAAGCAGTGTCCTCCCACAACCTGAGCAAGGTTATATCAAAGTTAGAGAAAGAAATGGTTATGGTGCCACTTTCAGTGCTCAATATATAAGTTCAATTATGAAGGTGCTACAAAAATGAGTTAACACTAGCTGTTGGACTGAACTCAAAAGTATCTCCATCAGATGTTGGCAGAACATTTTGTCAACCTCCACTATGATGATATCAATAGAGAAAACTAATTAAAAAGCTTGCAAGATTATACTAGTAGTTCGATTTCCATATCTGATCCCAGTGTTCTATATTAACAATGAATTACAATACTCGTATTAATAAGATTTCACACCGGTGCATTTACAGCCATCAGATAAAATTAATAGCTGCTTTTATCTAATGTTAAGAGAAAAAAAAAATCATTCTTCTTTATTCTACTTTATTCTTAGAAAATCAGTCTGAATAATTGAGTACCTCCTTTAACCCTTTGAGATCTGGAGCAATATGTTTGCCCAGAAAAAAGGATTCATGTTTGCCAAATTAAAGTGTATATCTTATTTAGTAATTTACCTTAGTAATTTAAAACAATATTTTGCTTTTACAATTTTGATCATGTAACACTTAAAAAAAAATTTACTTGGTACAAACTATTAACTTCAGCTCTGAAAGGGTTTATGGTGAAGGGGGTCTAATGTAATTAACAACAGTCCAGTTCTTATTTAAAATAACTGTTGTATCACAAATTAGTGGGAAGCTCCTCGTCTTATTTCAATTATAGGGCAATTTTGAAGACACAAAGATCACTTGCAAATTACAATCCTTCATGATTTGGTACGATAAATTTTTTATCCCTATAATTTGAGCTGCATCGAAAATATCAGGAGCATTTTGCATAAGACGAGAGCTACAGTTTGTTGGCAATCATTTTGGGACTGCAATTCAACTTGGAGAGGATAGTAATCAGTGTCACAGAGCTCATGTCCCCATGATTTGTAAACACATGTCTGTAGGATGCTGATTCTGAACAGAAAAAGAAAGCTGCAATGCCCCACAACTGGCCTCAGAGAGAGAAAATGTTTTTTTTGCACAACTTGTGCATGTCACTGAACTCACTTTCTGTCCCTGGGATCTGCGTCTGTGATTGTCAGGAACCCAGAAGCAAAGACCGCAGCTTAGAATGTGCCTATGTACATAAACAAGTTATCCCTGAAACTGATCTACCCCGCACAAACTTGAACATTTTCACTGCAGCTTGCGCCACTAATAATATTTTGAATGAATGTTCTTCCGCAGCTCTCACTTTTATCTCAGATAAAACAAAAACATTGAAGGATGATGGAGCGCTTAAGCTTTAAAACGTTCTAAAAATAGACAACATTGCAGATGTGATCTTTAGCGGCTTAATTATTTTCATTCTTAAGGACCGCAACACCATTTTAATGGAGAATTTTAATTTGCAGAATAGAAACTATATTTTAATGCAGCTCAGGAAGCGTTTATGTAAGTTATAGTTACAGAGTGAATTTTGGTACAGTGCTCAATAAAACATTTCCTATTGAACATTTATTGCTGATTATTCCAATAGCCCATCATCGAGTGGGAGCTTTCGAAGAACCATAACTTCATAGTAATTTATCTGATTTAAACGATCCAATCTGTCATGTGAAAAATGAAACTGCATGGTAATAGTGTATTTCACTATTTATAGTTGTAAGAACTTAGCTTTGTAAAATCTGTGAATTATACAAGTTAACGCCAAATATCTGGTAAAAAGCTCCTAAATCAACTTGTTGTAATACTTCTTTACTATGGAAGTATTGTTCTGTTAGTCGAAGGGTCATAAAGCAGTTACTTCAAACCTATACAACTATAACGAGCCCAGTCTAAACTGCAAATTTTTTGGTTCATTTTACTGAGCAAATGTGTTTCGATTCTCCAGTCAAATCAACCCTTTCAGAATTCAGTTTCCTCTACCATAAATTATTTCATAGAATCCCTTCAGTACAGAAGGAGACCATTTGGCCCATCGAGCCTGCACCGACAACAATCCCATCCAGGTCCTACCCCAAAACCCCACGCATTTACCCTGCTAATCCCCCCTGACACTAAGGGGCAATCAACCTAACCCGCACATCTTTGGAGTTTGTGTTAACAATGATTGTTTCAGTTTTGAAGGAAGGTGAAAATGTTATTTCGTAAACCGATGAGCAAGTACACGTGAAGCTATTTTTAAGAAGCACCACTAAAAGATTTAAACTCGTTAAAAGTAATGAAAATGGCGTAAATATCACAAATATGGCTAATATGCATCAAAAACATTCCCCTCAAACTTGTTTAAACAAACATTTTCTGCTGTCAGTGAGGAAATATTTCAGTTCAATTTCATGTCCTCATAAAAGAGGCAATAAGCCTCATTTTCTGTGATCGCAGCCTTTGTTTATGAAATGCAAAACAAGATTACATTTTTTGCATAGTTCCATAAAAAACAAATGAGTACCGGTACTTTGTTATTTATGAACTATGTACTGATGGAATTTACATCTCTAGGCAAGACACTGCTGGAATAAGTGCTTCTTAATTAGTTTTCATTCCAAGATAAAGTGATTTCCTCCAACACTGGATTCGTATGACTATTGAAACAAATGATGTCACACAATCGCAGTGAACTACATCACAGAAGGTTATTTCAAAAATGATTTTGAAGATCCTTCTCATGAGGAAAATAATATGTGTAATTTACTGACATTAATATGACAGACATTGTAGGTTTCAGTAGTTTAAAATGGAAAATTGCTTTCTCTTTCCTTCTTTCTGCAACGTGTCCTGCTTAATATCAATTTTATATAAAGAAGACAATAAAGAACTTGCATTTGTATCGCACCTTTTTATTGACTCAGGACATCCAACAGCACTTTACAACCAATGACTGACTAACAGAGAGCTTTTAACTTTATGCCATTGTTTTAATTTGGGAAAGATCATTTGTACACAGCAAGTTCCCGCAAACAGCAATGTTACCTTGGGTTAGATTTTTCAATCAGCAGCAAAGCATTGGTGCTTGCCACAGACCTCAAGGAAAGCTGCCCCAACTAAAGATTGAGCGATCCTCATGGCACAAAAGTTTCCTTTTCCCAACAGTGATTTTAATTCTGGCACCATGTCAAGGCAATCTCCAGGAGTCCAGCGGCAGGGTAAACAACCAGCCACACTGAAATACTGTCATAGAGAGTAAGCCTGGAAGTTAAAAGCACTGAACCCCTTGATTTTCAGTTTAGGTTTTCAGATAGGAAAATAAATGATGATTGGATCAAGCCAGGAGCTATAAAGAAATGATGAAAAAACTTGATAAAATATTTTTAAAATATGTAGAATATTAAATTAATCATAATGGGAAAATTTGACATTGCACAAATATAAGTTTAGCTTTTCAGGGCCCTTTTGAGCTGTAATTGCGAACTTAGTGCAAGATTAAAAACCCAGTTACACCTCATTAAACAAGGTGCAACTTCTTCAAGGGATTTCACAGCCCGACTAACAGTGTAAGAGTGGAATAAGTTTATATCACTTCAAAGGTTTAGGGATTGCAGTCTGAGGGTGGACCTCAACAGCGTACCTTCTGAAGGAGTTAAAAATCATTAATTCCAATGTCTGGATTTGTGGGGCAAGGTGAAAATAAGCTAATTTACTCAACTTTTCAATAGAGGACAACCCTCTCATCCCATAAACTATTTTAGTGAACCTTCGCAGTACCACCTCCAATGCAAACATATCCTTTCTTAAAGATAGAAGTCAAAATTGAACACATTATTCCAGATGTAATCTCACTATACCCCTGTACAATTGTAGCAGGGCTTATTTATCCTGTATTCCAATCTCCTTGTAATTAAAGCCAACATGATATTTGCCTTCCTCTATTGCTTACTGTACTTATATGCTATCTTTCGGCAATCCTTGTACAGGCACACCCAAGTCTCTTTGAACATTAACATTTACAAAATTACCACCTTTAAAAAAAAAAATCTGTATTTCTATTCTTGCAACCAAATTGAATAAATTCACACTTCCCTACATTATATTCCATCTACGATCTTGTTGCCCACTCACTTAGCCAAATCTGAGCACACGTGTGGCAAACTTAATGTTGCATGCTCATTTATATATTGCATCGTGCAGTTAGCAGCAAGCGTGCTGTTGAGTGTTGGCATACTCAAGTAGGAGCATAAAATCTTGAGAGACGAGTACAAGTTCAACAACCTTGTACTATATAAAGCAAGTCTGTACTCCACAAAGGGAAGTTACATTTTGTCTGCTGGGATTGGCTGCAGGAGTAACTTTGTCTGGGAAAAGAAAGAAGAACGGCACGTGATGCCAGAGTGCAGCATCGGAGGCCTTGGTGCAGCAGATGAACAGATGGACAATCTGCATGGAGTCAGGTGTCCCAGATAAACTCAGAGGGCAATGGGAGCAGGGAGCTGGTGAATGCCAGGTGTGTAGTCCCAAGGACCTGGATGCAGTGCCAGAAAAAGTTCAAGGAATTTTCACAAGTGGTTAAGGTTTGTGAATGCATCTTCCAATGCCACATTCCACTAGCCTCACACACCTCTCAATCACTCATCTAACACACTCGCTTTGTGTCGCGGACGGTGATGGATCAGGGCAGCTTACTGGCCCCTGACCTGCATTCTCACCACAGATGAGGTCATTGCTGAGGCAAAAGGCAGGCCTTGCAGGAAATTCATCGGCAACAATTCTGAGAATTGCCGGTGCATCCAGAACATGGAGATGGCCAGGAAGCTGACCCTTCTGATGAGGGAAAGTTGCCAGCACCCCTGGCCGGGCTGCAAAGTGGGATTCCCGAGTGAGAAACACCATTCGGCCACACACTTTAGTTTCAACGCTGGGAAAAGAAGTTCTGTGATGGTGTTTCGCTGTTCGTTAGGTACATTGGACTTGAGCATGTGTTGCTGGAGCAGCATGGTGTTTAGTCAGGTGTTGCTGCACATTTGATCTTCTGAATAAAAACCAATGCAGTCCACATTAAAAAAAAACACTAACCCCATCAATCAGGACATATGCATCACATTTATAGTTTCACCTCACCCTCACACAGCTGCAAGCCTCACACCCACATCTCACACCTGACACACAATGCTAACTATTCAACCATGACCACCATATCACACAAGTGCATTGCATGACACTTTCTTCTGCAGACAAGGTGTCCATCCACACCTAATCAGTGAGAGACTGGCACGATGACATAGAACATAGAACAGTACAGCACAGAACAGGCCCTTCGGCCCACGATGTTGTGCCGAGCTTTATCTGAAACCAAGATCAAGCTATCCCACTCCCTATCATCTTGGTGTGCTCCATGTGCCTATCCAATAACCACTTAAATGTTCCTAAAGTGTCTGACTCCACTATCACTGCAGGCAGTCCATTCCACACCCCAACCACTCTCTGCGTAAAGAACCTACCTCTGATATCCTTCCTATATCTCCCACCACGAACCCTATAGTTATGCCCCCTTGTAATAGCTCCATCCACCCGAGGAAATAGTCTTTGAACGTTCACTCTATCTATCCCCTTCATCATTTTATAAACCTCTATTAAGTCTCTCCTCAGCCTCCTCCGCTCCAGAGAGAACAGCCCTAGCTCCCTCAACCTTTCCTCATAAGACCTACCCTCCAAACCAGGCAGCATCCTGGTAAATCTCCTCTGCACTCTTTCCAGCGCTTCCACATCCTTCTTATAGTGAGGTGACCAGAACTGCACACAATATTCCAAATGTGGTCTCACCAAGGTCCTGTACAGTTGCAGCATAACCCCACGGCTCTTAAACTCCAACCCCCTGTTAATAAAAGCTAACACACTATAGGCCTTCTTCACAGCTCTATCCACTTGAGTGGCAACCTTTAGAGATCTGTGGATATGGACCCCAAGATCTCTCTGTTCCTCCACAGTCTTCAGAACCCTACCTTTGACCCTGTAATCCACATTTAAATTAGTCCTACCAAAATGAATCACCTCACATTTATCAGGGTTAAACTCCATTTGCCACTTTTCAGCCCAGCTTTGCATCCTATCTATGTCTCTTTGCAGCCTACAACAGCCCTCCACCTCATCCACTACTCCACCAATCTTGGTGTCATCAGCAAATTTACTGATCCACCCTTCAGCCCCCTCCTCTAAGTCATTAATAAAAATCATGTCCTCAAACTAATGAAGGAGACACCAGTGCTATATTTGGAGTAACTAGGACAGGGCTGACAGAACTTTTAAAAATTATTTTCTGGGGTGTGCGCTTTGCTGGCAAGGCTAGCCTTTGTTGCCCATCCTTATTTGCTCTTGAGGAGGACTTGAACAGCTGCAGTAGGTACATGCACTGTGCTATTGGGAAATAATTTGCAGCTTTTTGGCTCACAAGCAGTGAAGGAGCAGCGATATAGTTCTACTTCAAGATTGAGAGAGATTTACAGGGGAACTTGCAGGTGATGGTGTTTTCATATATCTACTTCCCTGGCCATTTTAGGTGAAAGGGATCACGGGTTTGGGAGGTGCGCTTGGCAAGTTCATGATGGTATGCTCTTTGCTGATCCTTCTTACATCCCACTTCCCCTCATTCCACAATCGTTTTGATTTACAAGTTACAGATGGGATAATCATACACTTTTTGCTTTCGCTTTTTCCCAGGCTTAACACTACCCTTGTGCCTTTCTCTTTTCAGACACTGAAGAACTGCAAACTAGTCAAACAGTCCTATAGGAGTGTGAAGTGCAAGAGGAAGAAGATATACTGATAATGATGATGAAACATTGTCACGCTGCCTCATCCTTGCAGCCATCCACTTAGATAGTGCTACTACATATAGTTTAGAAGATAGCAAAGAGGTGAGCAACTACACTAGACCTGAATGGCCTGGTGCAATGACCAGGCAAAAGATGCGCAAAGGGGCCAGCTCCATGGTAAACAAGGTTGCACATGTGTTCTGGATCAGAGGTCCCCGATTATGATTTTGATACATTGGTGTACAGAAAAAAGGCCGATGGGCATTGACAATGAAGTCTTTGATGCATTGGCAGGCCTGCCAGGTAGTTACTGTCAAGCAGCATGGAGGAGTCCAGCAACAACTTTACACAGGGGTTTGTGTTGAACTTGGGACGCATTCTTTCCAATGAGAAAGTGGTAGCCAATTCATAACAATTGCCGATCCAGCCAGGATGTAGAAGCTTTTGATGGCCAATGTTTCAGAGATCAGCTGAGGCCAGCTACAGTGGAAACTCAAGTTATATAATTTCAGCTTCTCATCATAGCCGTGGATGCTCAAAGGGATATGTAGGGCATCACGGCAGTCCAGAAACCTGTCCTCTAACACACTACTAGGGTTACCAAGCATTGTTTCTTTCAAAGCTTAGCTGTTGTGTATGGTCCACTTCTTTCAGGACATGGTTTCTTTACTTTCTTTTTGTGCGGCCATGCGCACACATTATTTATCATTGAACAAGTCTTGCATGGTACCTTTCAGGCTGCTTTGTGGCCACACAACTTAGCAGGAACATTGCTGCTGAGGAACAGAGTGGCAGTTGCAAGGTGAAGTGTAAATCTACTGTCCTTCATCAGGGTAACTGCATTCGCCTCCCCACCCGGGATGGGTAACTGAGCAGGGGGTTCGAGGAGATGGAAACTGGGTTAGAAATAAAAGGGGAAGACATGTTAATAAGATGCAAAAGTCAAACATTGGCTCTATTGTCCCTAGAGCTGGGCTTAGTATAATCAAAACTGGTAGAAAAATAAATTTAAGAGTTCAGTATCTTAATGCACGTAGCATAAAAAATCAAGCTACATGAACTGATGGCACAAATAGAGTTAAATGGTTATGATCTGACATTACTGTGCCATTACTGAGACATGGTTGCGAGTAGATTAAAGTTGGGAAATCAATATTCAGGTTATTAAACTTTTAGAAAGGACAGGTGGGAAGGAAAAGGCAGTGGGGTAGCGCTGCTAAGAAGAGGGGAAATAAGTACAGTTCTGAGAGGCAATCTTGGCTCAGAGGATGTAGAGTCAATCTGGGTGGAAGTAACAAATACAAAAGGAAGGAAGCGAGTGGTAGGAGTATTGTACAGGTGCTGGAAAGTAGCCACACTAAGTAGCAAAGAGTTTAAAATCAAGAAATAACAAATGCATGTAAAAATAATTCAGAACATAAGGGGTGACTATAACTTTCATATAGATTGGGCTAATCAAATTGGAAATGGCAGCTAAGAGACTGACTTCATAGAATGCATTTGGAATAGTTTTTTGGAGCAATTTGTGATGGAGCCAACTAGCGATCAAGCTCTTTTGGATCTGGTAATATGTAATGAGGTACGTTTAATAAATGATCCCAAGGTTAAAGATCCCCTAGGAAGTAATGATCACAATGTGATAAAACTGGGGCTGAAATATCAGTGTTAAACTTAAAGAAGGGGAGTTGCAAAAGTATGAAGATGGAATTGACCAAAATGACCTTTTATACTAATATAAATTAATAAGACGACAATAGATGAGCAGTAGCCAACACTTCGGGAGCTAACTCATGACTCCCAGCAAAAGTACGTTCTAATGGGGAGGAAAGACACTGAGGGGAGGAAGAACCTACCATGGATAACCAAGGAAGTTAAGGAGGGTATTAAGTTCAAAGCCAGAACACATAAGCAGGCAAAGTTTAGTGGTAGGCCAGAAGAGTGGGATAGATACAGAATGCAGCAAAGATGGACGAAAAAAATAATCAGGAAGAAGAAAATAAACACTGAGGGTAAGTTACTGAGAAAAAGAAAGACAGACAAAAAGAGCTTTTTTTTTTAAGTACATTAAAAGAAAAAGAGAAATAAAATAAATCATTGCCCCCTTAGAGATTGAAACGGGAGAAGCAATTGTAGGGAACAAGGAAACGGATGGCAGAGGAGGTAAATAGATACTTTGCATTGGTCTTTACTGTAGAGGATGGTACAAACATCCCAGAAACAGTAGAAATATAGGGGAAGAATGAAATAGTCAATTATGAAAGGAGTCATATTGGACTCAAAATATTCACTCTGTTTCTCTCCCCACAGTTGCGCCCAGACTTGCTCAGTTTTTCTTGCACTTGCTGTTTTCATTTCAGATTTCCAGCATCTACAGTATTTTGCTTTTATTTTAGCATTTATTGGAGTGTTGAGACTGAAAGAGGTACCATGGTGAAATCAATATTACATAGAGTCTGATCTCACAATCTACTCCACATACTTCTAGCAATGCTGCTAATGCCCTCACCAAAACAATGTTCGCATGAGCGACACTAGGATACTGCATATGTGGTGCTGATGCCATTTTATACCCCAAACGGCATCCATAGCAACAAAAAGACGTAAGTTACAGAGCCAAACTTTGCCACCAAAACGTTTGTGCCATTCTTCTTTCATACCGTTACGACCTGGACTAGACCTCCAAAGTACTTGGTGCAATCCAGTTAGGGGCCAAAGTTGCTTTGTTTGAAGTAGACAAAGTTTGAGACTTAAGCCCTTGCTAAGAGAATGAAGCCACAAGATTCCATGGGGTTTAAACAAACAAAAATAAACTTTACAATTTAAGGTCAAAGAGATCGAAACATTTACAATATCTATCTTACGTTCTAATATTCAGAGTTAATATGAGGTACATGTGATTTAACAGGCGAACTTTGATCAACCCACCACATTCTGCAATAAGTAACAAACGAGACCAGATAGATTACACAGCATCCAAGATGGATTTCTCAGTAACCCACGCCAAGGTCAGTAAACACTAAGTCAGCCAGTATCACTGCAACTATCTCCCTCACTTCAAATTTTTCACTTTTGAAGATCAAATGTCTGAATATCCTCAAAGCTACTCCTATTCTGACAGTGTCAACACCACACATCTCCCACGGTTTCAATCTTGTCTCCTGCATCTCAGTTCCCCTGGATATCCAAGACTGCATTCTAGCCTATATTGACTGGTGTAATTTCAACAGACTACTAGTTTCACTGGCTGGGCACGAGTGACTCGAGACTGCTCTTGGATTTCACCAAGCTCCAACCTTCACAGTTATATCCGGCTATGAGTAGCACCCAAGACTTTTTCTGGGTCCTGGCCCTTCTCAATAAAGAGTCAGTGATGTTCTGCCACCTTCTCAGCTCCCTGGGTCTGCTCCTGATCTCAAGATGCACAGAGCTATCATAAGGCTCCTGAGACTCTCCAGAGCCCCAACTACATAGAACCAGTGAACAGAACAGCAACGCTTTTGCTGTCTGGAGCCTACGAACAACAGCATCTTTTTGGTGTGGGCTTCTCCCCTACTGTAGATCACCCACTCCCCCAGTAAAAACAGATAAATCAAAATTCTAGAATCTCCTTAAGCTTCACCCAGCTCCATGACCATATGGCCTTCTTGGCCTCACTGAATGCTTTTAAGATAGTTGTGACTCTAGCTTCCGAAACAATATTTCGCTGGATTGCATTTCTTTGCAAGTAGTGTAAATGGCACATTTCAATTCTACAGCTAAGTAATCCCACTTGCTATTTTATGATCTTACCTTTCTAACTGTTAACCCCTTAAGTCAACAGGGCCCCAACCTTTTAAATGCAACTGTCAAGCCGCTTTAGTTGCATTTATCCCATTTCCTACAATTAAGCTTTAATTTTCCCAGAACTAAAAATTATCTCTAAAATATTACTATGAACCATGAAGTGGTATTTATCACAACACCCTTAAGATCTGTCATTTTTTTGTAGCTGTTATATATTTAAGTGGTTGCATGATTGCTTTAAGAGCTAGTCACATGATTTGATGGTGATGTCATCAGGCTCCTGCTTAGTTTCATTTTCTACTCTGTACAGGCAACATCTTCTACAATAAATCTGTTGTTGTTATTTTGAATCTGTGTGCAAACCACATCTTTTTCTTTAAAACCCCCAACCCCTAACATAGTTAGGACATTACAAAAAGCAAACTGGCGATGAGTTGGGATTTTATTTTGTGGCAAGTATCGAGAAAAGGTCCTAAGTAACAAAAAAAAACATTTAGGGTCCTCGCACTTCAAATATTAAAAGGCTGGGGAAAATCAACAACAGAGTTAAAGATTGAATTGCCAGTGAAGGAAGACCAAGTAAGAGAAAAAAAAAAGAAAAATTGCGTCTCCTCTGGAGAAAAAAAATCAGGTAGACTCATCTGTGCTGCAGGGTCCACGCACATGTCGCACTGTGTAGCGGCAGAGCAGGAGACTCACTACTCAGTTGAAAAATGGTGCTTTGATGTACAGCTGGGGCCATTTGGAGGTTAAAAGGTGAGTACTGGGAAACAGTATAAGAGATATACTGAGCAGTCTCGAGGCACTCGTGCGTGCAAGAGGAATGGTGGGTCAATTAGGCATCATGGGTCCTTTTGATGAAGAACATGATAATTTGGATTTCCAATGCAGTACTTTGTACAAATAAATAAAATTGAAAACCAATTTTTCTCAGTACAATAGAAAGTAAAACCTTTGATTTGCTCTGGTGCTTTGCTCATCCAGCGAAGTCAGGAACCAAAACTTACGATGACTTGACAAAGATCCTTGAAGAGTATCACTCTCCAAAGTCACTGATCATCGTGGAATGGTTCAGATTCCACTGAAGAAATCAAGTGGAAAGGAAAATGATTGCTCAGTTTGTGGCAATTTTAAAAAGGCTGGCACCACATTGAGAGTTGGTGAGTCAATAGAAAATACTCTTCAAGATTGTTGAGTTTGTGGTCTCCAAAATGAGGCTATCCAAAGAAGACTGCTTACTGAACATGCTTTGATTTTAATGACAACAGTAGAAATTTCAGTGTCGGTGGAACTGGCTGCAAATGAGGCTTCACAATTTGGTGCAGGAATGAAGTTGGGAACTGCCCATCAGAAGTCAAAACAGCAACAAGCATGTCACAGATGTGCCAAAATGGGCCATTCAGCGAGTGAGTGCTGGAGCAGAGATAGTTTATACAAGAATTGTGGCAAAATGCATCGCATTGCAAAAGTTTGTTGGGCGAGACCAGTGTTCCCTGAGAAGAATATTCAGAAGAAGAATCTGTGTGCCTTCGAGAAGAAAAGTTGCATTCCACAAAATGAATTGACAACATGGAAGAAAACAATTATGACTTGTGAAGAAAATGTCCAGAAATGTGATGAGGAACTCCAACTGAATGTATTATCCATGCAGGGTAAATCTGGGTGATTCTGAAGCTATGTGGACAGCCTATTAGGATGGATGTTGATACTGGTGCTGCTGTATCTTTAATTCCTGAGACTACATACCATCAAAAGCTGAAGCATCTTTCTTTAAAACCAGCTGATGTGATTTTAAGGACATTCAGGGAAATACTAATTTTGTTAAAATGTTGCATCATGGTCAATGTAGAGTTGAGTGGACAAACAGCAGAGTTGCCTCGCCATATGGACTGTGGTACTTTTCTTGCTCTGGGAGATCATGGTTGGAGAAGATAAAAGTTCAACTGGAGTGCTGTCAACAGGTTGGTCAATGTCAAAACTGGCCAACTGCAACTTCTGGATAAATACAAGAAGAGACACTTGGCTCAATGAAGGGAGTTCAAGTGAAGCTCAAGATAAAGCCTAATAGTCAACACATAATCTCAACGCAAGAGTGTGCCATATGCAATTCATCCCAAAGTCGAAGCAGAATTAGTACGACTTTTTAACACGTGTATTAGAGCCAGTTATAAGTGACTGGGCTACCCCATTGTACCCGTCATGAAACGGCACAGGGCGGCACGGTAGCACAGTGGTTAGCACTGCTGCTTCACAACTCCAGGGACCTGGGTTCAATTCCCGACTTGGGTCACTGCCTGTGTGGAGTTTGCACGTTCTCCTCGTGTTTCTAGAGTTGAGTGGACAAACAGCAGAGTTGCCTCGCCATATGGACTGTGGTACTTTTCTTGCTCTGGGAGATCATGGTTGGAGAAGATAAAAGTTCAACTGGAGTGCTGTGTCAATGTCTGTGATTCAATGTCTGAGGACATTGACCAACCAGTTGACAGCACTCCAGTTGAACTTTTATCTTCTCCAACCATGATCTCCCAACTCTAGAAATGTGAAGCAGCAGAGATGCGTAGGTTAGAGGGATTAGCGGGTAAATATGTAGGGATATGGGGGTAGGGTCTGGGTGGGATTGTGGTCGGTGCAGACTCGATGGGACAGATGGCCTCTTTCTGCACTGTAGGGTTTCGAAATGGTTCCTTATGTATTTGTTCTGATTTTTAAAAAAACAAATCCAGTGTTGTGTGCTGTTCAATATCCACTTCCTTTAATTGAGAATTTGCTTGCTGGTTACCAGCTGGGCAGAAATTCAGCAAGGTTCATCTTACAGATGAATGTAGCTGCTGAATCACAGATTTGATATGATTTATTGTCACATGTATTAACATACAGTGAAAAGTATTGTTTCTTGCGCGCTATACAGACAAAGCATACCATTCATAGAGAAGGAAATGAGAGAGTGCAGAATGTAGTGTTACAGTCATAGCTAGGGTGTAGAGAAAGATCAACTTAATGCAAGGCAAGTCCATTCAAAAGTCTGACAGCAGCCGGGAAGCAACTGTTCTCGAGTCGGTTGGTACGTGACCTCAGACTTTTGTATCTTTTTCCCGATGAGAGAAGGCGGAAGAGAGAATGTCCAGGGTGCGTGGGGTCCTTAATTATGCTGGCTGCTTTGCCGCGGCAATGGGAAATGCATTCTGAGTCAATGGATGGGAGGCTGGTTTGTGTGATGGATTGGACTACATTCACGACCTTTTGTAGTTTCTTGCGATCTTGGGCAGAGCAGGAGCCATACCAAGCTGTGATACAGCCAGAAAGAATGCTTTCTATGGTGCATCTGTAAAAGTTGGTGAGAGTCACAGCTGACATGCCAAATTTCCTTAGTCTTCTGAGAAAGTAGAGGCGTTGGTGGGTTTTCTTAACTGTAGTGTCGGCATGGGGAGACCAGGATAGGTTGTTGGTGATCTGGACACCAAAAAACTTGAAGCTCTCGACCCTTTCTACTTCGTCCCCATTGATGTAGATAGTGGTATGTTCTCCTTTATGCTTCCTGAAGTCGATGACAATCTCCTTCGTTTTGTTGACATTGAGGGAGAGATTGTTGTTGCCGCACCAGTTCACCAGATTCTCTATCTCATTCCTGTACTCTGTCTTGTAATTGTTTGAAATCTGACCCACGACAGTGGTGTCGTCAGCAAACTTGAAAATCAAATTGGAGGGGAATTTGGCCACACAGTCATAGGTGTATACGGAGTATAGTAGGGCGCTGAGAACACAGCCTTGTGGGCACCAATGTTGAGGATGATTGTGGAGGAGGTTTAGTTGCCTATCTTTACTGATTGTGGTCTGTGAGGTTGGAAGTTCAGGATCCAGTCGCAGAGGGAGGAGCCGAGGCCCAAGCCATGGAGTTTGGAGATGAGTTTCGTGGGAATAATAGTGTTGAAGGCTCAGCTCGTCAATAAATGGAGTCTGACACAGGTGTCCTTGTTGTCCAGGTGTTCCAGGGTTGAGTGCAGGGACAGGGAGATGGCATCTGCTGTGGACCTGTTGCGGCAGTAGGCAAACTGTAGTGGATCCAGGTAGTCTGGGAGGCGGGAATTGATTCGTGCCATGATTAGCCTTTCGAAGCACTTCAGAATGATGGATGTCAGAGCCACCGGCCGATAGTCATTAAGGCACACTGCTTGGTTTTTCTTAGGTACCGGGATGATGGTCATCTTTTTGAAACAGAAAGGGACCTCAGATTGTTGTAAAGAGAGGTTGAAAATGGCTGTGAATACCCCCACCAGCTGATCTGCACAGGGTCTGAGTGCTCGTCCAGGTACCCCATCTGGGCCAGTCACTTTCTGTGGGTTGACCTTCAAGAAAGCTGCCTGACATCTGCAATGGTGACCCCAGATATAGTTGTTGCTTATCATTGTTACTCATAGAATCATAGAATCCCTACAGTGCAGAAGGAGGCCATTCGGCCCATCGAGTCTGCACCGACTACAATCCCACCCAGGCCCTACCCCCACATATTTGCCCGCTAATCCCTCTAATCTACGCATCCCAGGACCCTAAGGGGCAATTTTTAACCTGGCCAATCAACCTAACCCGCACATTTTTGGACTGTGGGAGGAAACCGGAGCACCCGGAGAAAACCCACGCAGACACGGGGAGAATGTGCAAACTCCACACAGACAGTGACCCGAGACAGGAATCGAACCCGTGACCCTGGAGCTGTGAAGCAGCAGTGCTAACCACTGCGCCACCGTGCCGCCCACTCATAAAGATATTTTTCATTATAAAAGATTGCCTTTTGGAATAACATCCACACCAGCCCTATTCTCAATATCAATGGATCAGATTTTAAGTGGTCTCTCTGGTGTTGTTACCTGGATGATATTCTCATTACAGGGTGCAGTGAACAGGAACACTTGAATAATTTAGAAGCAACACTGGAATGTCTTCAAGCACATGGTCTGCGTATCAAGAAAGCAAAGTGTGACATTTTCCAGTCAGTCTAATATTTGGGTCATGTTATTGATAGTAAAGGTCTACATAAATCACCTAAAAAGGTGGAAGGTATTTTTAGAAGCACCACATCTGACAAACGTGATGCAACTGAGGTCCTTTCTAGGTTTAGTAAATTATGGTAAATGTTTTCCTAACTTGGCTACATTATTGAAACCATTACAGAAGTTCTTGTCTGTGAAACGGTCATGGAACTGGAAACAGACTGTGAAAAAGCATAGAAGGATGTCAAAGATGCTTTGCAGAAGTCTGAAGTATTGGTTCACTTTAATCTGAAGCTACTAGTACTGCTTGCGCCATTCCACCTTATGCATAGGGGCTGTCGTTTCACATATTATGTCTTCATGTGAAGAACGACCAATAGCTTTTTTTGGTGTACTGTGAGTAGTGCTCAATCTCACTATGCTCAGCTAGAAAAAGAGGCATTGAACATTAATTTTTGGCATCCGAAGGTTTCATCATTATTTATATGGTTCTCATTTCACATTGACTGATCATCGACCCTTAATTACTATTTTTGGGCCCTATAAATGTATACCTTCTTTAGCAGCTGGTCGATTGCAAAGATGGTCACTGATCTTATATGTACAATTCTACGATACAAAGTATCAAAACGCCATACTAATGCCTTATCATGCTTACCTTTACTTATTGAGCAGATGCCACCAGCTAGTTTTGCCAATATTCTTTATTTTCCGCAAGTAAGTCAATTGCCTGTGCCAATGTCTCAAGTTCAGAAACATATCTGAAATTATCCCATGATGGGGAAGGTGATGGATATGGCAATGAAAGGAACAATAGCTGGAATGCATTGTGCGCATCCTGTTTAGAAACAATGTGTGTCAAGGAAGCGCGAGTTGCCCATCCAAGGTGGGTGTCTATTGTGGGGAATCTGAGTGATAATTCCTCCTAACTTGTGTGAAGAGTTCTTGAACAACTACATGAAGGTCACCCTGGTATAGTCCAAATTAGCACGCAGTTATTTTTTGTGGCCGGGTCTGGATGCTCAGATTGAAGAAAAAGTGGTATAGTGTCAATCAAGCTCAGGAATAAGAAATACACCACCATTGTCTCTTTTACATCCTTGGAAGTGGCCTAAAATGTCATGGCAATGATTGTATGTAAATTTTGCTGGCCTGTTTGAGGGTTACATGTTCTTAGTCATAATTGATGCACACTCAAAGTGACCAGAAGCTATGAGATCTACTAGAATTGAACAAATCATTTAAAAACTTGCCATAGTGTTTGCAAGATGTGGTGAACTGGAACAGATTGTTAGTGATAATGGTTAACAATTTACTTCACAAGAGTTTAAGATCATCTCAAACTAAACAGTATTCAGCATATAAAATCCGCACTTTATCATCCGTCAACCAATGGATGAGTTGAAAGATTCATACAACTCTTGAAACATTCTTTAAAAGCTTCAAGAGAGCAAGGTTTCTTATCACGTCGTGTGAAATGCTTTTTGGCATCTTATAGAAACACTACTCATGCAATTGCCTAAAGTGCGCCTGCATTCCTCTCTGAAAGAGAAAGTTGAGAAGCACACTTGATTTGTTATTAGCTCCATAACAGGAACAGGTCAACAACAATCTCAAATTGCTCGACGAAATACACGGGTAAAACAATGCTCACTTCAACAAAGAAATTGAGTCTCAGAGTGTAAGTATGTAACAAGTGAGAAATGGGAGGGATGCTATATATTTAAGTGGTTACCTGGTTGCTGTAAGAGACGGTCCCATGGTTGGGTGATGTCATTGGGATGTTTCGCAGGCTCCTGTTCAGTTTTATTTTCTACTCTGTGCAAGCAACATCTCCTGCAATAAATCCGTTGTTATTTTGAACCTGTGTGTGCCAATGGCATCTTTTTCTTTAAAATCCATAACCGGTAACATAGTTAGGGATTACAGTAGCTTTCTTTTCTTCTGCAATTATCCTATACTTCTTTACCGAATGCAATGTAGGCATTAACATTTTAGTTAAAAATAAGCATTTATCTAACCTCGCAATTTTTTCATGCAACCCTAGCCTTTGACACACACTCTTATTTATCTGTATCTGGAGGAATAATTTTAACCAAACCTGTTGGTTGGGTTGTTTGCTCATCAGACTTTCCATCAGACCAGATTTTCCTTTCTGTTGACTTCACGCTCCACCCTAAACCTGCCCATTTCTTTCCTTGCCAGTAATGTTATCAATACCTCCACACAATCTACTCAAAATATCAGTGTAGTTTTCCTTTGGGAGAGACATGTCATCAGTCATTTAAATAGCTGGTGAAAACAGCAGTACAAAAAGCTAAAATACGACTAAGTCTGAGATTTTAAGGCCCTTTGCAAATGTTCTAACATCAACTTCATTAAGAAACTGAAATGATGATGTTAAGTCCTTTCTGAAACAATGGATAGGAATTTCATTAGTGGGTTAATGTCCCAATTAAAATAGCAGGATTTGGAATTTTCCATGGAATTTCAAGTCAGTATCCTCAGAAAATAGCTTCGACCCAAGTTCATTTTATTAATCAAGGACAGCCCCAGAGTAATTTGTTACACTTAAAATCACACTAAGATCAATATTTTAACCTGACAAATAAGAAGTGATGCCAAAACAGCTCTACTGCCAATACCGGATAAGTGCTTATAAGAATGAGATTTACTGGTTAACACTCTTACACACTGATATGATTACAAGAATATGGGCAGCAATGGTCAAACATTTAAGTGGAAAATGTGACAGATTTGCCTCTGACCAGAATTGTCGGGGCACTGTACACTTTATGGCTAGCTTTACTAGCTTTAACTATAAAGATCAAATTTGGATAACCGAAAAGAGGCAACTTTTTTTGAACAAATCTGAAATCCTAAACTTTAAAAATATATGGCCAGATTTTCCTGGGGACTTGCTTTGTTGTAGAGATCTTTGCAAAGAGGAAATTACGGCGTAAGTCACACCATTATATTTGCCACTCTATTTTTTTTTCTTTTTGTGTGGCTCTTATCGTTACCCTCGTCGAAACTAGTTAGAAGGCAATTATCATAGCTCCACCCCCAATTAAATAAATGGTGGTCACAATTTTGTTGCAGTTAGGCCAGTTTTCAGGTCACTGCCACTTAGACTTAAAAATAATGATCCAAATGGCCTGGCACTGCTGTGATTTATTGCTCTACGATCGAGTTTAAACTCCCAGTTGTTAAAATATATGACTGTTGCAAAGATTAAACAACTAGGATCTTTGAGTATCCACTTCCTGCACTTGGGATTTTCAATTTTAATACTGCCAGGCCATATATCCGGAGCCCATTCAATTTACGCAATTGTTCTTAAAATTTAAACGACAACGCTTTTACAGTGTTTAATGTTACTAAAGCCACTAACACAACAAGCATATATTTTCTAATAACTCAAACTTTATTGGTCACTATCGTTTCAATTAAAATTGATTTCAAGTCCATGCACTCAATAGAAAGTCATCACATCATTATCCCAATGTTTTGATTTCCAGAAAGGTTTGCAGTCTGGAGTATTTTCAAACCTAGAACTTTTCAGTAAGTGAAAAATTAATGGCTACTTCCTAGCTCCTTAGCTCATTTTCTGCCTTTGCAATCCATGAAAATAAAAGTCAATATTTTTTTTATTCCTAAAGTATTAATAATTTATCATGCATAACTTGGGATGGCCTGAATTCATAGATCACATACAGCAGTGAAAGTGACAAAAGATTTTGAATAGGCCATGACAGCTTATTATAATTGTAGATTAAAGTTTATTTAAGAAGTGACACTTGCACTTAATGAAGCCCCTCCATGTCTCTGGATGGTGAATATATCATCATTTCAGTTCTTAAACGAACACAGAGTGCCTGATTTGCTGCGATACTTGCTGTAGTCTCTTCTATTTAGAAAACTAGCAAACATGCAGCAGACCCTCCATGGTGAGAATTTTACCCAGGACAAGATTTGAAATGAGTGCTGCCAACTTCATTATGGGTAAATTTGGGCTGTAGGTAGATGGCCTGCATATAGTCTTCATTATTTGAATAACATGGAACTTCCACACACTGTAGAATGAAACATTGATGCATTCTTTTTTGGGAAATGACATGCTTAGCACATACATAGAAAATGACACGGTGACATTAGAGTTAGGCGATGGCTCCAGTGGTCTACCTCATCACTCTTATAAACACCCAGATCTCTAACACTAAGTAGTTTTTTTTTTATTGAAGCTGAACTAAATAATTCGCGATACCCAAAAATGTCTCAGCAATATCCAAGGGGATTACTGAGTGGCATTGTGTTGTGTGGAAGAAGCAAATTATTCAAATAATGAAGGCTCATGGTCTGTAATCCATCTTCAGTCTTCATTTAAGCATCCTCCACCTGGGTGGTGGGATCTGATGCCGGAAAAGAAACTCGAGAGTAACTGACAAATTTGCAAATAAGTATGTCACCCAAGTGCTGTACCAACTTATTACACAGAACTGCATAGTATACAGAGATTTTACAGCAAAGAAACAGATACAGTGCTGTATATCTATTGTATATGCTTCACATCAGCCTCCAGCGATCTTACTTTATCTCAATATCAACATATCCTTGCATTCCTTTCACACTCATGTTCTGAAATGCTTCTTCATTACGTGTCTTAACCACTCGATGTTGTCACAGGTTCTACATTCTAAACATTAGCGGAGTAAAGAAGCCTCTCCCAAATTCCTTACTGAATTTAATAGTGGCATATTTATAGCCCCTAGTCTTGGATTCTCCAATCTGGGAACATTTTCTCTACAACTGCCTTTGTAATTTTAAAGACCTCCGCTAGGTCTCCTCTCAGTCTTCTCTTTGTGAGAGAAGAGTTCCCCAGTACAACAGTCCTTTCTGATAGTTATAACTGCTCAGTTCTGATATCTCTATCTGATTGTCACACCGAATGGAAAGGTGAGATTCCAAAACCCCCGTCTCGCCCAACCTTCTTCACTCAAACTGGGTGACACAGGAGAAGCGAAGCCTACCCCCGGCAGCATAACTGGGAGGCAGAGAGGTAAGTCACTCCCTTTTTTTAATGGCAGCGCTGCAGTAAAGGGGAAGTTTAAAGTTTAAATTTTGAAGGGAGCAGGTAAATTGTAAATATAATTGGGAATCTGGGAAGTTGGGGGGGGAGGCGGGGGGAGGGGGGGGGGAGAAGGAGAGACCAGGAGTTTGAGGGGGAGAGACCTTGAAGGGGGAGTGGAGGAAGACTGGGTGGGGGGAGCAAGTACCGAGAGGGGGACTGGCTGGGGTTCCGAGTTGAAGGGGGTGGCTGCAGCGGAGGGGGGGTCAGATCAGGTAGGACCAAGAAGTGGGGGGGGGGGGGGGTGCGGAGTCAGCCTGAGTAGAGCATTCTCCAATGTTTCTATATACTTTCTGTAATATGGAGACCAGAAGGGAGCACAGTTATCCAAACAAGGTTCTATCCAAGTTTAACATAACTTCTCTGCTTTTGAATACTATTTTTCTGGAAATGTAACCCAGTGTTTGTTTACATTATTTTTAAAGCATCAATTTCTGGTGCATCCTATGAGTTCAGTCTATTTTGGTAACAGGTCCTAATTATGTATGCACACAACTAAAGCCCACAGGGATGTGGGCATAAGAAGCTCATGAAAGTTAATGAACACAATCTAAAACAAACGTCAAAAATTTCTTTTGTGTGTGTGCTGAAAAATTTGGAGATGCTTTTTGAGTCTTGTCCAATCCCAGCCAAAGATTCTACATTAGATTACTCTGGTGAGTAAATTAGTATGCTGCAACTTTGCACTGTTGTTTGTAGCCTTGGTTCAGCAAAGTACAAATATTTCAGTTCAGCTCAGTAGCAGAACATTCAGCTTCAAGTTTAAGCTTCATGAATATGAGTCCGGGTTCACTACAGGACACATCATTAATGCTGGCACTGCAGTGCCATACATGGAGAGCACTGAAATACAAGCGCCATTAGCTGAGATTTTGCACTCCCATTCAAAGCTGACACGAATGGCGACAGGAGCGCAAAATATCACGAGGCCCAAAAAGTGATTTACACCGGTGGGATTTCCTGGTTACGATTTTCCCTGCCAATGTCAGGAAGCCCATTACAAGAAACGTACATCTTGTTATCAGGCCTCTGCACTTAATAATCCCTCTCCTGATACATAACCCATTCATGTTGGCATGAGGGCATGCCAACGTGAATTACAACAGGCCTCAAGTGGCATGCACCTGGTGAACAGAAACCACAACTGGAATTCATGTGAGTGCATCGCTTGTGGGGAGGGGGGGGGGGTGGCGGGGAGGAAAGAGGGTCATGCCCAGGCACTGCCGGAGGGGTCTGGGGAGGGAGGAGTGTTCTATGTTTAATTTTTTGTAATCTGGCAGATCTTTTAAAACCAAGGTTGCTGGCGGGGCAGGCTCTGTACGTCATAGGACCCACCCTTCACCTTTTTCTGGCGTCAGCCAAACGATGCAAAGGAGAAAGCCACCAATGGGGCGGTCGGCTTGGTGCACCACTCTGCCTAAAAATGGGAAAATTCCACCCATTGTCTCTTGAATAGGACATAGCAGCTGCTGAATAGTTCAGGTGCATATTAACAATTCTGTGGCACTTTCTGAAGATGTTTCCCCTTAATCAGCACCGACCATACTTTTTCAAGGCATTTTTTTTTATTAATGAGGTTCCTCTGCTTTTGTCCCCCTCCTCCTTCTCCTACAGGTGGCTCCACATCTCAAATATTTGAATGCCGGTGGGAATGTTTCCAGATGAAACTTTGTGGATCTGTTATAAAAACAGAAAGTGCTGTAAAAATGCTGCAGATCCAGTTTTCTCCCACAGAACAAAGGTGTGCGAGTTAGATTGATTGGCCACGCTAAATTGACCCTAGTGTCAGGGGGATTAACAGGGTAAATATGTGGGGTTATGGGAATAGGGCCAGGGTGGAATTGTGGTCGGTGCAGACATGATGGGCCAAATGGCCTCCTTCTGCACTGTAGGGGTTCCATGGTTCTATGATATGGCAGCACTTCGGGAGAAAGAAACAGAGTTAATGTTTCCAGTCCAATTTGACTTTTCTTTGGATCTGTTAGTTGGAGAGTTGTATCCTGTTTCCCTGCTGCAATTCATTTGGCCACAGTATAAATGCAGGAAAGTTGCTGAGCCCTTCATGCAAAGAATTTGCAGAGTCCGCATTAGCCACTTACACAAAGGAGGCTACCTGTCCCTGGGTTTGCTGAGGGCATGGCAAGGTTATGGTGACCAATTAAATATCACTATGAAAAGAATGCTAGATCAGCATAATCTATTTGGATGAGAATATCGGGGGCATGGTTAGTAAGTTTGCAGGTGACACCAAGATTGGTGGCACGGTGGACAGTGAGGAAGGTTATCTCCAATTGCAGCAGGATCTTGATCAATTGGGCCAGTGGGCTGATGAATGGCAGATGGAGTTTAATTTAGACAAAAGCGAGGTGATGCATTTTGGTAGACTGAACCAGGGCAGGACTTACTCAGTTAATGGTAGGGCGTTGGGGAGAGTTACAGAACAAAGAGATCTAGGGGTACATGTTCATAGCTCCTTGAAAGTGGAGTCACAGGTGGACAGAGTGGTGAAGAAGGCATTCGGCATGCTTGGTTTCAGAACATTGAATACAGGAGTTGGGACGTCTTGTTGAAGTTATACAAGACATTGGTAAGGCCACACTTGGAATACTGTGTGCAATTCTGGTCACCCTATTATAGAAAGGATATTATTAAACTAGAAAGAGTGCAGAAAAGATTTACTAGGATGCTACCGGGACTTGGTGGATTGAGTTATAAGGAGAGGCCGAATAGACTGGGACTTTTTCCTCTGGAGCGTAGGAGGCTGAGGGGTGACCTTATAGAGGTCTATAAAATAATGAGGGGCATAGACAAGGTAGATAGTCAATATCTTTTCCCAAAGGTAGGGGAGTCTAAAACTAGAGGGCATAGGTTTAAGGTGAGAGGGGAGAGATACAAAAGTGTCCAGAGGGGCAATTTTTTCACACAGAAGGTGGTGAGTGATTGGAACAAGCTGCCAGAGGTAGCAGTAGAGGCGGGTACAATTTTATCTTTTAAAAAGCATTTATATAGTTACATGGGTACGATGGGTATAGAGGGATATGGGCCAAATGTGGGCAATTGGGATTAGTTTAGGGTTTTTTTTAAAAAAAGGGCAACATGGACAAGTTGGGCCGAAGGGCCTGTTTCCATGCTGTAAACCTCTATGACTCTATTTCAAAACTGTTTTTTGTCCCCAAGTAACTTCCATCAAATAATGCACTAATTGATAGCATACTATTTGCGTTGGGCAATGTACAGTCCACTGCTGATGGCTGTTACTGAGCCAATTCACTTGCAAATGTTTTCCTCAGTTGTTCTGGCAGCAGCTACAGTCTCTTCCTTGGACCAATGGCAATTGTGGTTGGTGCAGACGCGATGGACTGAATGGCAATTGCTTAGCTTCTGAATACTCACCATTGGATCAGTTTTTTGAAAGGTATCTGATGCTACTAACAGAATGTCATACAATGTCTTCCTTCTTGCAGGGTGAAGCTCTATACCCCTAAACTAATGCTTTTCTCCTTTGGGCAGTTGGATATATTTTGCCATTGGTTTATATAACACTCTGAACTGTTCTGTCCTGAGAGGACACTAGTACTGGCTTACATCAGTGAATTCCTGACTCAGAAGAGTGCTTGATACAGAAGAATATTTGCCACAGAAAATCTTCAGCGTGTGATAATGGTGTAGCTCTCCCTCTGCCAATGCTGGCATTTCTCAGCCAGTACCAGTGAGCTTTTGGCATCAGCTAGAGTGGCTGGTTTCTTGAAACTGCATAGTACCAGTGAATGTTTCACAATGACTGACCTGGGAGTGACTATTTTTTTTCTTCCTGTTCCTTAATTTAGTTCTAAACGTAGATTGAAGAATTGGGCAGCTGTAAATTGGATACAAAACGCACACGTAAATGGTAAAAGATAATCAAGGTAGCTTGAAACCGGATCAACCTTTAGCTCTGGCATGCTTACTGTTATAACGTCTAACTTAATCCTGTGAAGCCTTTTAAAGCTTGTCCCAATGCAAAGATAGGAGGTGGAAGGCAAGCAGCAAAGGTTACAGCCTTCAGAAATTGTGAAAACTGATGTATGGTTTTGATTTAGATGCTTGGGTTCTGCAGGATACGACACGACATTCAGCACCACCTACCTAGAATTGCATTTTTATGCGGGTGCCTTGTTTACCAAGCACATGGTTACCCAGAAATGTTCACTCTTTCGACATATAGAGGATAAAAATGTATTTTCATTACTTTCTTCATTAACACTCAAAGTGTGAATTTTGGAACAGCATAAATTTTATCTATCTGAATTATATGTTTATAACAAATGTCCATTGCTCCAAGCTCTCCTATTTCCTCAGGATTAAGACATAAAAAGTTAGGAAGAAGTAATTTTAAGATAACCTGGAAACTGGGAGCGGGATAGAATTTCCTGAAGTGTGACATTTTATCCTGTGACATTTTAAATGGAACACTGAACTATGGATAGCAGTTTAAAGAATAAAATAAGAGCAACGGATATGCCAGTGAAAGAATAGTTCTCACTAGCACAGCTAGGATCAGGTCACATTGAGAGGAATATTATTTTGTTGTCATTCACAATGCCAAAAATACATTACAATGCAACACACAAATAAGATGCCTCAGTGCACGCAAGGATTCATAAAAGCTACTCTCATAAGTATTATTTGAAAGGTGTTTTAAGTAACCAAAGATGAAGTTCAGAGAGATCTAGTGCTCTCATTCATATTAACTATCAATATATCCCACTACTGCAGAGGAGTAAACAATAAAGCAAAAAGAATGTTAAACATTATGGCCAAATCGTAATAGCTGCACTACCGGATGGTGCCCAAAGGCATGGTTATATCAGATTTGGTGATTTTATAACAATTACGGGCTCCAGAGTTTGCCATATATAGCTATGGTGCACATACAACATAATTACATCTGAGTACACTTTGATGCGACCAATAAATTCTTAATGCATATAGAAAAATTGTTTATTGTTCAATTTAAAATTGATGGGCACTAATGTATGTTATCAGGTCAAACTGAAGGTAGCCAAGCCAAAGAAAGAAGAGATTAATGCTTCACTTTAGTAATCAATCATAGCTTCAGTTCTCCAACTTAATACAAATGTGTATTATTAGTGTAATACAACATTCCTGGCATTGCAGTTATGTGAATGACCTCTGTACCCAAAGGATTTAGTTCATCTTTAAAAGTGGGCTAGGTATTCATTTATACGTTAACTTCTATTTTCTAAACTAAATGCAACCTTAGATTTAACCTGATGCTCAATCCAAGACATCACTATTGACATTTACTCAAACTATCCTTAAAATAAGTTCAAATGTCCTCACTTATGCACAGCTTTCAACCAGGTAGACTTTTAGTAATGGCATGCTTACTGTTATAGCGTCTAACCGCTGCCAAATTTAATAACCTCCAAAGTGAGAATAAACTCCAGAGCGAGAATACTTTTCCTTTATAAAAGTAACAAAAGTCTGACTTTTTGTTGAGAAAGATTTACATCAGAGTCTATTGCAGATGTAGGTGCACCTGAGCTATATGTGGCAAACTGAGGATCATATGATGAATGATTTTTATTTAAATCAAGTTTTGTTTCTTGCATGACTTAAACAATGCTTGGGGCAACATCTGGTAGGCCAGTCTTCCTAACAAGAAGGTTGTTCCTCAACTTATGCTTGAAAACATTTCAGAGGTGCAACTTAGATACCTGTGATATTGCCCCTGTGCTGTGAGCATCCCAAAAATAATTTGCTTTAAGCTAGACAGCAATAAGCACTGAGGTTTCTAGGAGCTGAGGCTGAGTAAGGAACTTCATAGGAAAAAAATATATAAATGCTGTGAATCGAAAATAATAGAAAATACAGAAAATGCTGAAAATATGTACCTGTAAGAAAGAAATGGTAGGTTAATATTCTAGATGGTGTTCGCTTGTCAGAAATGGAAAAGACACAAAGTTCCTTAACAGAAAACATAAAACAGCAAAGAGAAGGGAGAATAAATAATGGCCAAGATTCAGATATGCTAAATCTGCTGCAAAGGCACAGCTAATGGGTTCAATAGCCTGCAAACAGATTTTTAAAAAGTGGAAGGAGATACTAAGTGTATGATGGCATGTAAAGGATTAAGAAGAATTTGGAAGGTGGATTAAAAAGATGCAGAAGAATGGGCAGTAAAATGGCGACCTGACGTTGTTAAGCTCAGTGTTCAAACAATAGGGCTGCAAAACACACAGGTGGAAGATGAGGTGCTGATCCTGAAGCGTGTGTTGAAATTAGTTAAAGCAGTGTAGGAAATCAACTGTAGAATGATTGGGATTGGGTTTGAAGGAGAGTTGAAGTAGTAATCCACACGGCCAGTAGATCTATGCTCAAGGATAGAATTAAGATATGAGCAATGTGAATTTACTCTCCCACAAAGAGGATACTTTTTCTAGCCCTGGACTATGATTTCAAGGTAAATATGGATGAGAAACACCACTTCAATCATCTTAACTCCTGCAGCCAGAGGGACCCTATGAGCACTGCATCCAACTGTTCCTCAGATGATTCCACAGTCTTCACCTCCACTCATCTACCCAGAAGTTGAATACCTGCATTGTTCACTCCTTATCCCATTCTAATGCTGTCTTTTGCTAGTTTGCACTTGTTTGCCATTGTCTTACTATCCTGGTTCATTGTAAAACTATTTTTGTAGCTTCCTCTTCCATACCACTTACCAGCTTACCGCCCTACAGAGTTACTTCTCAGTTGCTCCCTTTCAAGCCTGACAAACCCAAAGATGGGATTTTCCCTGCAGGGGCAGAAAGCAGAGTTTGGAACTGCTTCTGGATCTTAAACCCAACCTTTGCATTCACTTGCAATTTTCCCTGGGGCAGGCAATTAATGGAGGGACATCCATTTACGAATAGCTGGCAGGTCAATCAGAGGCCTTCCAGGCCCCAAGGAGCAGCAGGTTTTAATGGAAGATAAGTGAGAGGGTGTTTCAAAATGGAGGCTGGTGGGCCTTGCTGCTGGAAGTCAATTCTGGAATACTCAGGCTCAGTGGACCAATTTTTGAACAACACTACCTGCAGGCAGAAGTGAGCCTGCCAGGAAGCTTCGAGTAATTTGAGACTTAATCGTTAATATGGTAAACTACTAGAAGCATGCTGTAAGTAATAATCTTCAGTAGGGCATATTTCCATCCTGTTAGTGTGAAAAATATTTTATGAATAAATAAATTTTAATGATCAATAATAATTTAATAAATTTTTGTCTTTAGTTTGGTATTTTAGGTGCCTGTTAAGTAATGTTTAGTCTGTGTTGATCTTTGTTTGTTACAGTAAAAGTTTTAAAACTGGCATTTTGTTCTGCGATTCTTTCCATAATGTTGGTGGGGAATTTATTTCTTTATAAATGTGATTGGTCTCCACAAGGACCATAACAGAATATTTGTTATTGTAGATTTTATGAATCCTTCCATATCCAGTGCATTTACTAAACTGCAAAAGCACACCAGGCAATTGTTGGCATTAGGTTTGCAATTTTCCAGTGTACTTACACCTAAAACATCACAAAACTCAGCAAATATACCCCTTTTAGGTCTTTATCAACCAGCTACATGGGCCAATTTCCAAGCCATAATGTAGATCTTTATTAAATAACAGCAAGAATTAGATGGAAAAATGTTACATTTACTATGGTTGCAAGAAAAGTATTTCTGGAAAGAGCCATTATTGCAGCAAGGTGAAAGAATGATGAGTGGCAAAGGGAATGATCACTTTTAGGTTAGGGAGAACAAGTCCTTAGTGATGTGTTCCTATTGTATATGGTGGAAATGAAAGATAATCTGAAAATGAAATGATATAGTAGATCAAAAGGGCTCTGTCACTGGAGGGGTGGGAGAGATAAAATTGAGATCGAAAACTTGTGAAATTGGGGTGACACATTCAAACCCTTTTCCCTGAATTGAGAGAAAACATGTCAAAATCTGCAGTTAGGAATGTGGAGCGCACATTAGCAAAAGAGTTAGAGTGACAATCTAAATAGCATTGCAATCTCTGGGCTTGCAAAACATTTCCTTTGGCACCAACAACTTTGTGTTTCAACTCTGAAATGATGGGAAGAGGGCAGTTTAGATTTTCAATTGCAACATGAGCGGTAGCCAAACGAATGGGTTAACCATCAGTATTAAGAACATTAGAAAAATAAAGGAGTAGACCATACAGCCCTTGAGCCTGCTCCACCATTCAATACAATCATGGCTGATCTTCTGACTCAACTCAATTTTTCCACCTGCTCCTCATATCCCTGCTTTCTCTGCGAGATCAAAAATCTGGCTACCTTAGCCATAACTCTCTGGGATAGACAACCCCAGCGATTCATAAACACCTGCGTGCTGGAATTGCTCCTTCTCTTAGTCTTAAATGATCAGCACCTTATTTTGAACCTGTACTCCGTGTTCTGGATTCCCCAGTCAGGGAAACACCCTCTCCCTATTAAGCTCCTTAATCTTGTATATTTCATTGAGACGGCCCAGCATTTTTCTAAACTCAAGAGTATGGGACAGATGTACTCAGTTTTACATCATTGGATAACTGCTGTATCCCAGAAACCAATCTGGTGAATCTTCACTTTTCTGTCTCCAATGCAAGAATATTGTTCCTTAGATATGGAGACTAAAACTGTGCACAAACTCCAGGTTGGTCTCACCAAAGTTCTATATAATTATAGCAAGACTTGCTTATTCCTGTACACCAATCCCCTTGCAAAATAAAAGTCAACATGCCATTTACTTTACCAATTGCTTGCTGCATCTGCATGCTAACTTTGTGTTCCTGTAACGAGTGCATCCAAACTTCTCTGAACATGAACATTTATAAGTTTCACACTTTTTCAAATATTGTTTTGCTATTCTTACTACCAAAATTAATGACCTTATACTTCCCCACATTATTCTCCATCGTCCACCTTGTTGCCCACTTACTTATCTGCATCTCTTTGCAGCTTTTCTGGGTCCTCGTCACAGCTTGCATTCCTACTCATGGTTTGTATCATCTTCAAACTTGGATACATTAGTCTCAGGCTTTTTGTCCAAATTATTAACATAGAGTGTAAATAGTGGAGGCCCCACCACTGATCCTTGTGGCACTCCACTAGTTATAGCCTGCCAACTAAAAGTGTCTCATTTATTCCTACTCTCTGCTTCCTGTCCATTAATCAGTCTTCCATCCATGCTAATATATCATCCCCAATTCCATAAACCCTCAGCTTGCCTGTTAGATGTTTGTGTGGCAACTTCTCAAATGCTCTACGCATTACATCCTCAAACTAAAAACTCTAATACACTTTTCAAACACCATTTTCCTTTTGTGAAAACATGCTGTCTCTGGTCATATTTAATTGGCCTAAGTGCATCGATAAGAATTCCATAACAATATATTCCAGGATTTTCCCATCAGCTGATGCTGAGCTAACTGGCTTGTAGCTCTGTTTTAGAACATAGAACATTACAACGCAGAACAGGCCCTTCGGCCCACGATGTTGCACCGACCAGTTAAAAAAAAAAAAAAAACTGTGACCCTCCAACCTAAACCAATTTCTTTTCGTCCATGAATCTATCTACGGATCTCTTAAACGCCCCCAAACTAGGCGCATTTACTACTGATGCTGGCAGGGCATTCCAATCCCTCACCACCCTCTGGGTAAAGAACCTACCCCTGACATCGGTTCTATAACTACCCCCCCTCAATTTAAAGCCATGCCCCCTCGTGCTGGATTTCTCCATCAGAGGAAAAAGGCTATCACTATCCACCCTATCTAAACCTCTAATCATCTTATATGTTTCAATAAGATCCCCTCTTAGCCGCCGCCTTTCCAGCGAAAACAATCCCAAATCCCTCAGCCTCTCCTCATAGGATCTCCCCTCCATACCAGGCAACATCCTGGTAAACCTCCTCTGCACCCTCTCCAAAGCCTCCACATCCTTCCTGTAATGTGGGGACCAGAACTGCACACAGTACTCCAAGTGCGGCCGCACCAGAGTTGTGTACAGTTGCAACATAACGCTACGACTCCTAAATTCAATCCCCCTACCAATAAACGCCAAGACACCATATGCCTTCTTAACAACCTTATCTACTTGATTCCCAACTTTCAGGGATCTATGCACACATACACCTAGATCCCTCTGCTCCTCCACACTATTCAAAGTCCTCCCGTTAGCCCTATACTCAACACATCTGTTATTCCTACCAAAGTGAATTACCTCACACTTCTCCGCATTAAACTCCATCCGCCACCTCTCGGCCCAACTTTGCAACCTGTCTAAGTCTTCCTGCAAACTACGACACCCTTCCTCACTGTCTACCACACCACCGACTTTGGTGTCATCAGCAAATTTGCTAATCCACCCAACTATACCCTCATCCAGATCATTAATAAATATTACAAACAGCAGTGGCCCCAAAACAGATCCCTGAGGTACACCACTTGTAACCGCACTCCATGATGAATATTTACTATCAACCACCACCCTCTGTTTCCTATCCGCTAGCCAATTCCTGATCCAATTTCCTAGATCACCCCCAATCCCATACATCTGCATTTTCTGCAGAAGCCTACCATGGTGAACCTTATCAAACGCCTTACTAAAATCCATATATACCACGTCCACTGCCTTGCCCCCATCCACCTCCTTGGTCACTTTCTCAAAAAACTCAATAAGGTTAGTAAGGCACGACCTACCTGCCACAAAACCATGCTGACTATCACCTATCAATTCATTACTCTCCAAATAACTATAAATCCTATCCCTTATAATTTTTTCCAACATCTTGCCGACAACAGAAGTGAGACTCACCGGTCTATAATTCCCGGGGAAGTCTCTGTTCCCCTTCTTAAACAATGGGACAACATTCGCTAACCTCCAATCTTCTGGTACTATACCAGAGGCCAACGACGACCTGAAGATCAGAGCCAGAGGCTCTGCAATCACTTCTCTTGCCTCCCAGAGAATCCTTGGATAAATCCCATCCGGACCAGGGGATTTATCTATTTTCAGACCCTCCAGAATATCCTGCACATCCTCCTTATCAACTGTAATACTGTCTATTCTACTCCCTTGCAACCCAGTGTCCTCCTCAGCTATATTCATGTCCCCTTGCGTGAACACCGAAGAGAAATATTGGTTCAATGCTTCACCAATCTCCTCCGGTTCCACACATAACTTCCCTCTGCCATCTATAACTGGCCCTAAACTTGCCCTAACCAACCTTCTGTTCTTGACATACCTATAGAACGCCTTAGGATTCTCTTTAACCCTATCCGCCAAAGTCTTCTCATGTCCCCTTTTAGCCCTTCTAAGCTCGCTCTTCAACTCCCTCTTAGCCAATCTAAAGCTTTCTAGTGCACTACCCGAGTGCTCACGTCTCATCCGAACATAAGCCTCCTTTTTCTTTTTAACCAACAAAGAAACTTTTTTGGTGCACCACGGTTCCCT
Source organism: Mustelus asterias (assembly GCF_964213995.1). Lineage (NCBI taxonomy): Eukaryota > Metazoa > Chordata > Chondrichthyes > Carcharhiniformes > Triakidae > Mustelus > Mustelus asterias. Next base: position 37,721,837 of record NC_135811.1, on the reverse strand, counting down.
AGCCCTACCAATTCCTCCTTGCCTGACAGGGACATACCTATCACAGACTCGCAGTAGCTGCTCCTTGAAAAAACTCCACATGTCGGACGTTCCCAGTCCCTGTAATCTCCTAGTCCAACCTATGTTTCCTAATTCTCTCCTAATAGCCTCATAATTACCCTTCCCCCAGCTAAAACCATTGGCCCGAGGTTCATGCCTATCCCTTTCCATCACTAAGGTGAACGTAACCGAATTGTGGTCACTATCACCAAAATGCACACCAACTTCCAAGTCTAGCACCTGGTCTGGCTCATTTCCCAGCACCAGATCCAATATAGCCTCACCTCTAGTTGGCCTGTTTTCTCTCTTCCACCTCTCTTGAATAATGGTGATACATTTGGCAACTTCCAAATTGCTGGCATAGATTTAGAATCTGGGAATTTTGGACAATCATAATACATGCATTATCTCAGATGCTACCAGAGCCTTAGGATATAGGCTTTCAGGTTTGTCACTTTTTAGTCTCTTAGGTTTCTGTAATACTTGTTCTCTACTGATATTAATTATTTTAAATTCCACCCTTTTATTAGTCCTTTGATTACCCTCTATTTCTTCCATTCAATTGTGTCTTCTACTGTGAAGACAGGCACAAAATATTTGTTCAATGCCTCTGTCATTTTACATTCCCCACGATAATTTCTCCTCTCGTTGTCTCTAAGGGACCAATGTTTACTTTGGCTACTCTTTTCCTTTTATATACTCATAAAAACTCTAGCCCTGACTATTTTATTCTCAGAAACTACTTTTTCTATTTTATCAATTTTGTGGTCATCCTTGGTTGGTTTCTAAATCTCCCCCAACCCTCAGGCGAGCATCTATTCTTTGCAATATTATAAGCTTCTTCTTTTAATCTGCTACTGTCCTTAACTTCTCCAGTAAGTTGGAAGGGCGGTTATTTTCATTGAGTTTTTATTTTTAAATGGAACGTATTTTTGTTGAGTTTACCAATGTGTACTGCTGTATCTTTTAGCCGATTTATGATTCAACCCCAGCAGCTCTCTCCTTGGACCTAGGCACCTGACTTTGTTTAAAATCTTTATTTTGGATGTGGGTATGTTGCTCTCAACCTTAACCTGAGATTCAATTGTACAATGATCATTTCTCCCCCCAAGGGGATCTTTTATTATGAGATTATTAATTATTCTGGCCTCATTACGCAATACTAGATCTAAAATAGCTTTATCCCTTAATTGATTCCAGGGAATCTGTCACAAAAGCATCCTGCAAACTCATCTTCCAGACTAATGACTTGACTGGTCTATATAAAGATTAAAGTCTCCCATAATTATTACATCACTTTTGTTACAAGCTCCAATTATTTTTTCCTTAATGCTTTGACCAGTGGTATAATTACCGTTCGCGGGCCTGTGAACTGTTCAAATCAGCATTTTCTGATCCTTGTTATCCCTAATTCTGCAATAACTGTACTTCCTGATCTTCTAAGCCAAGCTCCTTCCTTGCTACTCTTATATCATTCTTTACTATCAGAGATATTCCTTTTTTCCCCATTCTGCTTATCTTTTTGAAATATGCACCCTAGATTATTTGTTTTCCAACCTTGGTTACATTGTAACCATGTCTCTGTAATGGTGATTAGATCCAGATTATTTATTCCTATTTGTGCCACTAGTTCACCTATCTTATTGTGAATAATATATGCATTTGGATAAAAAATCTTCAGTTTTTTTTAATACCATTATACTTTGTGTGGACCTTATTTGCTAATAGATGGAGATGGAGTTTAAAAACAGCGAGGTTATGTTGCAGCTATATAAGGCACTGGTGAGGCCACACCTAGAGTACTGTGTACAGCTTTGGTCTCTTCACTTGAGAAAGGATATACTGGCACTGGAGGGGGTACAGAGGAGATTCACATGGTTGATTCCAGAGTTGAGAGGGTTGGCTTTGAGGAGAGACTGAGTAGACCGGGACTATACTCATTAGAATTCAGAAGAATGAGGAGCAATCTTATAGAAACATATAAGATTATGAAGGGAATAAATAAGATAGAAGCAGGGAAGTTGTTTCCACTGCCAGGTGAAACTAGAACTAGGGAGCAGAGCCTCAAAATAAGGGGGAGCAGGTTTAGAACTGAGTTGAGGAGGAACTTCTTCATGCAGAGGGTTGTGGATCCATGGAATTCCTTGCCCAGTGAAGCAATTGAGGCTACCTCATTGAATGTTTTTAAGGCGAGGATAGATAAATTTTTGAACAGTAAAGGAATCGAGGGTTACTATGAGCAGGCAGGTAAGTGGAGCTGAGTCCACGAAAAGATCAGCTGTGGTCTTATCGAATGGCGGAACAGGCTCGAGGGGCTAGATGGCCTACTTCTGCTCCTAGTTCTTATGTTCTTGTGTACACTATTGTCACAAAATTCTGTCTCCTTCTGTCACACACTCTTGTCTTTACCCAAATCGTTACATCTCCCCCGCCGCCTCAACTTTTTTCTTAGATTTCCAAGTTTCCTTTTACCTGACGCTTTCCCATCCCTTCTTCCCACACCACTCTTTGAGCCACGTGTTTAATTATCTAATCTGCTTGACTCTATGACAATTTGCACAACTCAGGTAACAGTCCAGAGATTATTACCCTTCAAGTTCTGCTTATTAATTTAGAACCCAGTTTATCAAATTCTCTCTGCAGGAGCACATGCTTGGTTGTATCAACGTTGTTGTTTCCTACATGGACCACGACAACTGGAACTCGTCCCTCCCCACTCCTTTTCCAACCATGAGGAGATGTCCCAAATCATGGCACCAGGCAGACAACAAAAGCTTTGGAACAGCTGCACAGAACAGTATCTATCCCTGGGATAATACTGTCTCCGATCTCTACCATATTGCTTTTTGCTCCCCCTCATGGACTCCTATTCCATGGTATTATGGTCCGTTTAATCGGCCACCCTGTAGTCATTGTTCTCATCCACATAGGCAGCAAGTGCACTGTACCTATTGGGCAAAGACAAAGTTACCACAAAGTCTTGGCTGGTGACTCTAAGGGGCCAAGGGTTACCTCGTGTCTATTTTTTAAATTACACTCACAAATCACCAGAAGTTGCAAATCTCAGACAATTGCTCAGAGGAAGTGGAAGGGAAAGTAGGCATGGGGAAAATCACCTCAGGCCTCGTTTTTGCACATCTGAACAAGTTGGTAGTCAATGCCTCTGGCAGATGCCTGGAAGCAGGTCACCTGTTGTCACCCGCTCCCCTCCAGAGAAAAATGGAAGAAAAGACTTAGAAATCATAGAAACCTTACAGTGCAGAACGAGGCCATTTGGCCCACCGAGTCTGCACCGACCACAATCCCACCCAGGCCCTACCCCCATATCCTGACATATTTACCCGCTAACCCCTCTAAACTACGCATCTCAGGACACTAAGGGGCAATTTTAGCATGGCCAATCAACCTAACCCGCACATCTTTGGACTGTGGGAGGAAACCCACGCAGACATGAGGAGAATGTGCAAACTCCACACAGACAGTGATCCAAGCTGGGAATCAAACCCAGGTCCCTGGAGCTGTGAAGCTGCAGTGCTAACTACTGTGCTACCGTGCCGCCCCTAAACTTGCATTTATATTGCACCCTTCGTGGCCTCTTGATGTCCCAGCTTTACAATCAAATGCCCAACATTGACACGGACCTAAAAGAAGTGAACAACTTCTGTAGCTGAAAATGGATATCAGTGTTTTAGGTTTAGCTGGAACACTCAGGAAATAAAACTTTCTATTTCTACTGAAACAGTTAAGGAACATCCTTCATTTTTATAAACATGTTTTCAATTAGTGTTGGATGTCAAACACTTGAACTTTGTGAATAAGGACTTTTCCTACTTCTCAGACACACTGTCAATGGGTGTGCTAACCCAAGTGGCGGTGTCCTTGCTCAAGAAAAAAATGTAATTATGACTGCCAACTAAGCTAATAAAAATAATCTTATATTAAACTGTATAATCTCATCCATACCTTTGTGCTAATTTATACTGAATGCTGCACTGAGACTACTTATAAAAAGAACAAAGACATACAAATGTGCTCATGCTGAAAGCTGCAGCGAAATGTAACTTTCTTAATTGATGTTTATCAATTTTAAAAGAAAAGGCATTTGAATTGCCATTCAAAATAGATTTTGACACGAATTCAAATCAACAAAGTTAAAGTATAATTTGTTTTAAAATGCGATACTTTTAGTTACAGCAATCATGCTTATTTTACATGACTTCACCTGCACAAGGTTTAAAATAATAGATCTTATTGTTTTTGTTGTCATTTTTCGATCCTGATTACGAAAGAGATAACATTTTATTTAAAAACATGTGCAGACACGTTCTGGTTACTTAATGAAGAAAAATGATCATGATACCTCCATTAATACAACTAAAAACACTGACTGCTAGATTCAAGGAGGTAACCTCTTGGTATCTTTCATGTTACATGTAGAACATTGTTATGCTATCCCCATCAGGTATGCATGCTAACAGACATGCCTACATTCCCATTGTGTCTATAAGGCAGAACAGGGTAAACCCATCTTACATTTAACAGCACATTTACTGGATTGTCTAAACCAAGATATTGTAAGACGTTGTAATTACACAACAGATGAAATGACCCTGAGAAGATGTGAAGCTGTGTTAAATCTACAAAAGAAATTACAAGGATGCTGTTAACGTTGTCCCCTTGTTGATCAGTGCCTAATGGACAATTAAGGAGCTTGCAGCAGCCGGCTGAAAAATAAAAGCATGCTGAATTAGGTAGCAGTTCGCGTTGTACTCTAGCACTAAAAAGTACATCAAAGGGGTTAAATGGTTTCAATTTTTGCTGCTGCAGGGAACCAAGCTATAAAGAAGACCGAAAAAGATAGCTAATGGCTGTGCCTCAACATTAAAACAAAAGCCTAATCCATCCTATAATCAGAGAACAATTTGCAAATCATTAAGAGAAAAGTAAAATTCCATTAAAATACAAATCAAGTGCTCCTCATTGGACTAATAATCTTTTTGATATTATTTTGCATTTTACTACGCCTGTTCCCTATGTACATATGCCTCTGAAGACTATTTTTCCAACATACTGCTATTTACCACAGCCCACTACTTTAACAAGATACTGAAGGAAGTATAATCTGCTATTCAGAGCAGGTACTAATGAAGAATTCCATATATTCTGAAATTTAATTAAAACCCCAAAGATTTCAAATTAGATGCAATTTGAAATGCCTGGGGCAGAAATACATGCACTTGCGTGGCAAGGGTATCACACTGAAAGTTGATATCGTAATTGGTCTTGATGTATTTTGTGTTGCCATGCTGAAGCATAGAACTCATAACCATATAAAAATTCTCTATAGATTACCTGCTCATTGAAAATGCCATCACTCAGGTAGCTCTATACTAAATTACTATGCTGCTAAAATGCACAAAGTGAGTCTAAGAGTGGAGCGGCACAGCTGCTCTATGCTGCCAATGAGTTATGCATATGTTGTTGCTGTCTTTTTTGTCCTAAAATATGCTCTGTTGAATATTAAAATATAATTGGCATGCACAATCAGTAGCTTAAGCCATTGTGCTCTTTTCTTTCAAACTGTGTCAGCTTCTCAAGAGTTACAGTGTTGAAGGATGCAAATCAGCTAAGTAATGACATTCAGATAATAATAAAAACACATTGATCTTCTAGCTTTTCTTCTTGATGATTGACTATTCCGTAACACCACAGCCCATTTGTACATTCAGTAAACTGCGTTATTTACAAAATGAAATGGAAAATTTCTGCCTGGTAAGGCAGAACAGTAATTATTGGCTGTGACCTCTAGCCTACTAAATCACAGAAGGGCCATGACTTGTAACAAGTCCTTAACTGCAGTTTGCAAAATAGTGAAATTCTGGCTATCTGAGAAATCTCACATGGAATTATACAATATGCATCTGCCAATCATCAAAATTTGAATTTCCTGTTGACAGAGATGAGATTCTGACAGCCTGTGATACTTTGGTTGTTATCTCCATACATTTAAAACTAGATGTCCAGCAAACGAACGACACAGAAACTGATGCTTTACATTTTTTTTAGCTTATTGCTAGCATTAGTCCAGAGACCAAGAAGTACTCAAATGCTTTGTTATCTGAAAAATAATTACTAACAAATTAAACACTAAGTACATTATATAATATTGGGTCACATTAGCTTGCTTGAATTACTGAATGTTGGATGATCAAAATGATTGGTAAAAAACTGGGTTTATACATTTGCAAATAATGTGGAGTCTACGGGGTGAATAGACTGTATCGCCCCAATTTTAACTTGGGGTAGGAATCAGGCTGTTCAGGGCAACAGCATGAAGTTGGAGCGATTTAACTCATCTGGATGGCTTCAGTTGATTGCCACCCAAAACCTGACTGGGAAAGCCCAAACCTTTCTTGTGGGGCTTGGAGGAGTATGGATTTTCCTGATCCTATATGAAAAAGGATTGAAAGTCACACCTCTTTGGGTCTCTTCTGAACCCAACCCTGCTTTACCTGGTGGTAAGGAAACAATAGCTTCTTTGCTCAGGCTGAAATAGCAGTGGGGTGTTAATAAGAACTCGGAGTAGGAGTAGGCCATCTAGCCCCTCGAGCCTGCTCCGCCATTCAATAAGATCATGGCTGATCTTTTCGTGGACTCAGCTCCACTTACCTGCCCGCTCACCAAAACCCTTAATTCCTTTACTGTTGAAACATTTATCTATCCTTGCCTTAAAAACATTCAATGAGGTAGCCTCAACTGCTTCACTGGGCAGGGAATTCCACAGATTCACAACCCTTTGCGTGGAGAAGTTCCTCCTTAACTCAGTCCTAAATCTGTTCCCCCTTATCTTGAGGCTATGCCCCCTAGTTCTAGTTAATGATATCATCCGAGGCTAAACTTCATTTTTTAAAGAAGGATTCCACTGGTTTGTGTCCTTCTGGCTGCTCAAAGGAGCAAGTTAAAATGGAAGATGCCCAAAGGGGAGGGGGGCTTTGGCAATTCTCTTGGAAGATTTTAACTGCCTGCTTATTGGGTGGTCAGAGCTAAAATAACCCCTTGTATTCTTTTGATAGTAATGACACTGCTACTTACAGTTGAATAAAATAAGTGATTTTCTCCACTCTGATTTTAGATAAAGAACTTGGTTAATAAGCTACTGGACTGATTACATCTCCCTCCAAATCAAGTAAATATTATATGAATCACCACTTTTAGAAGCTGCATTTATCTGTTCCCAGAGATACCTTTAATTATGAGGTTAGACAACAGATTTTATTCTCCTGCCATCAAACTCCACCCACCTCTCTCACAGAAAACAAATGGTGTAGATTACACTTCAGCAATAAGTATGCACCATGAAACATGATAATACACACAAGATACTAGTCACTGGTCGCAAACTGTGAAGTAAAACTCCACCATTGCCAGAATGAAACAATTGATATCAAATCATTCGTCTGATTCCCCCATCCCTCACTTTTTATTTGCTTGAATTACACATGCAAACATTTAGCTTAACCTTGTGCACTTTATCAGTTTTCCATCAACTATTAAGCATTTGGTAGGTCTACATAATACTGTGCTTTTTGCTTTTACGGGAGTATAATAAATACCTCAGGATGTTCTTCAAGATAGTAAGGTGAAACTTACAGAATACTAAAAGGACTGCATAGAGTGGATGTGGAGAAGGTGTTTCCATTAGTAGGAGAGACTAGGGTCCAAGGACACAGCCTCAGAGTAAAGGGACAACCCTTTAGAACTGAGATGATGATAAATTCCTTCAGCCAGAGGATGGTGAATCTCTGGAATTCATTGCCACAGAAGGCTATGAAGACCAGGTCATTGAGTGTATTAAGACAGAGTTAGATAGATTCTTGATTGGTTAAAGGTTGCAGGAAAAAGGTGGGAGAATGGGGTTGAGAAACTTATTGGCCATGATTGATTGGTGGAGCAGACTCAATGGGCAGAATGGCCTAAATCTATTCCTATATCTTATGGTATTACAATAGCAACTGATTCCAAGCTTCATGTGAAATTCTTGTTCATTTTACATTCTTCAGGTTCTGTGGTCGTGACAGAGACTCCCGGATGGTTTGTTGCCTCCCGGGTGCCAGGGTCAGGGATGTCTCTGATTGCGTGCACAGCATTCTGAAGTGGGAGGGTGATCAGCCAGATGTCATGGTACACATCGGTACCAATGACGTAGGAAGGAAGAGTGAGGAGGTCCTGAAGAGTGAGTATAGAGAGCTTGGTAGGAAGTTAAAAAGCAGGACCCCGAGGGTAGTAATCTCAGGATTGCTACCTCTGCCACATGCCAGTGAGGGTAAGAGTAGGATGCTCGGGCGGATGAACACGTGGTTGAGGAACTGGTGTAGGGAGCAGGGTTTCAGATTTCTAGATCATTGGGACCTCATCTGGGGCAGGTGGGACCTGTACAAGAGAAACGGGTTACACCTGAACTACAAGGGGACCAATATACTTGCAGGGAAGTTTGCTAGTGTTATTGGGGAGGGTTTAAACTAGATTTGCAGGGGGATGGGAACCAGAGTGCCAGAGCAGATAGTGGAGCGAGGGTGAAAATAAATGATGTTAAATAGTTCATGCAAAATCACAAATAGAAAGGTTGTGTGTGGTGGTAATAATCTTCTGAGGTGTGTCTATTTCAATGCTAGGAGTATTGTGGGGAAGGCAGACGAGCTGAGGGCGTGGATTGACACATGGAATTATGACATTATAGCCATTAGTGAAACTTGGCTACAGGAGGGGCAGGACTGGCAGCTCAATGTTCCAGGGTTCCGATGTTTCAGACGTGATAGAGACAGAGGGATGAAGGGTGGGGGGGGGTGGTCAGGGAAAATGCTACAGCAGTGCTCAGGCAGGACAGATTAGAGGGCTTGTCTACCGAGGCCATATGGGTGGAGTTGAGAAACAGGAAAGGTATGACCACATTAATGGGGATGTATTATAGACTACCCAATAGTCAGCGAGAATTGGAGGAGCAAATCTGCAGAGAGATAGCAGACAACTGCAGGAAACATAAAGTTGTGATAGTAGGGGATTTTAATTTTCCACATATAGATTGGGACTCCCATACTGTTGAAGGTCTCGACGGGTTAGAGTTTGTAAAATGTGTTCAGGAAAATTTTCTAAATCAATATATAGAGGTACCAACTAGAGAGGATGCAATATTAGATCTCCTATTAGGAAACGAGTTAGGACAAGTGACGGAAGTGTGTGTAGGGGAACACTTTGGTTCCAGTGATCATAACGCCATTAGTTTCAACTTGATCATGGATAAAGATAGATCTGGTCCTCGGGTTGAGGTTCTAAACTGGAAAAAGGCCAAATTTGAAGAAATGAGAAAGGATCTAAACAGCGTGAATTGGGACAGGCTGTTCTCTGGCAAGGATGTGATTGGTAAGTGGGAGGCCTTCAAAGGAGAAATTTTGAGAGTGCAGTGTTTGTATGTTCCTGTCAGGATTAAAGGCAAAGTGGATAAGAATAAGGAATCTTGGTTCTCGAGGGATATTGGAACTCTGATAAAGAAGAGAGAGATGTTTGATATGTGTAGGCAACAGGGAGCAAATAAGATGCTTGAGGAGTATAAAAAGTGCAAGAAACTACTTAAGAAAGAAATCAGGAGGGCTAAAAGAAGACATGAGGTTGCTTTGGCAGACAAGGTGAAGGATAATCCTAAGAGCTTCTACAGGTCTATTAAGAGCAAAAGGATAGTAAGGGATAAAATTGGTCCTCTTGAAGATCAGAGTGGTCGGCTCTGTATGGAACCAAAAGAAATGGGGGAGATATTAAATGGGTTTTTTGCATCCGTATTTACTAAGGAAACTGGCATGGAGTCTATGGAAATAAGGCAAACAAGTAGGGAGGTCATGGAACCTATACAGATTAAAGGGGAGGTGCTTGCTGTCTTGAGGCAAATCAGAGTAGATAAATCCCCAGGACCGGACAGGGTATTCCCTTGGACCTTGAAGGAGACTAGTGTTGAAATTGCAGGGGCCCTGGCAGATATATTTAAAATGTCGGTATCCACGGGTGAGGTGCCGGATGATTGGAGGATAGCTCATGTTGTTCCATTGTTTAAAAAAGGCTCAAAAAGTAATGTGGGAATTTATAGGCCGGTAAGTTTGACGTCAGTAGTAGGTACATTATTGGAAGGAGTACTAAGAGATAGGATCTACAAATATTTGGAGAGACAGGGACTTATTAGGGAGAGTCAATATGGTAGGTTATGTTTAACCAATCTATTGGAGTTTTTCGAGGAGGTTACCAGGAAAGTGGATGAAGGGAAGGCAGTGGATGTTGTCTACATGGACTTCAGTAAGGCCTTTGACAAGGTCCCGCATGGGAGGTTAGTTAGGAAGGTTCAGTCGCTAGGTATACATGGAGAGGTAGTAAATTGGATTAGCCATTGGCTCAATGGAAGAAACACAGTAAGAAGTTTAACAACACCAGGTTAAAGTCCAACAGGTTTATTTGGTAGCAAAAGCCACAAGCTTTCGGAGCCTTAAGCTCCTTCTTCAGGTGAGTGGGAATTCAGTTCCCTGTTTGTGAACAGAATTCCCACTCACCTGAAGAAGGAGCTTAAGGCTCCGAAAGCTTGTGGCTTTTGCTACCAAATAAACCTGTTGGACTTTAACCTGGTGTTGTTAAACTTCTTACTGTGTTTACCCCAGTCCAACGCCGGCATCTCCACATCAATGGTAGTGGTAGTGGAGGATTGCTTCTCTGAGTGGAGGCCTGTGACTAGTGGTGTGCCACAGGGATCAGTGCTGGGTCCATTGTTGTTTGTCATCTATATCAATGATCTGGATGATAATGTGGTAAATTGGATCAGCAAATTTGCTGATGATACAAAGATTGGAGGTGTAGTGGACAGTGAGGGAGGTTTTCAAAACTTGCAGAAGGATTTGGACCAGCTAGAAAAATGGGCTGAAAAATGGCAGATGGAGTTTAATGCAGACAAGTGTGAGGTATTGCACTTTGGAAGGACAAACCAAGGTAGAACATAGAATGTAAGTGGTAGGACACTGAAGAGTGCAGTAGAACAGAGGGATATGGGAATACAGATACATAATTCCCTAAAAGTGGCGTCACAGGTAGATAGGATCGTAAAGAGTGCTTTTGGTACATTGGCCTTTATAAATCAAAGTATTGAGTATAAGAGTTGGAATGTTATGGTGAGGTTGTATAAGACATTGGCGAGGCCGAATTTAGAGTATTGTGTGCAGTTTTGGTCACCTAATTACAGGAAGGATATTAATAAGGTTGAAAGTGTGCAGAGAAGATTTACAAGGATGTTGCCGGGACTTGAGAAACTGAGTTACAGAGAAAGGTTGAATAGGTTAGGACTTTATTCCCTGGAGAGTAGAAGAATGAGGGGAGATTTGATAGAGGTGTATAAAATTATGATGGGTATAGACAGAGTGAATGCAAGCAGGCTTTTTCCACTGAGGCTAGGGGAGAAAAAAACTAGAGGACATGGGTTAAGGGTGAAGGGGGAAAAGTTTAAAGGGAATATTAAGGGGGGCTTCTTCACACAAAGAGTGGTGGGAGTGTGGAATGAGCTGCCAGATGAAATGGTGAATGCGGGCTCACTTTTAACATTTAAGAAAAACTTGGACAGGTACATGGATGAGAGGGGTGTGGAGGGATATGGTCCAGGTGGCAGGTCAGTGGGACTAAGCAGAAAAATGGTTCGGCACAGCCAAGAAGGGCCAAAAGGCCTGTTTCTGTGCTGTAATGTTCTATGGTTCTATGGTTCACGGTTGATGATGTCAACACACCCCTTCGACAATGCACTACCTTTACAATACTTGTGGGCATCCATTATGCTAAATGCATCTTGTTATTTCTTTTTAATCAGCTCTGCATTAACACTCAGTAAATATATGACGAATCCTGGGTTTCCTCCGGATTCCTCCCAATCTGAAACACGTGCTGGTTAGGTGCATTGACCCGAACAGGCACCCGAGTGTGGCGACTAGGGGAATTTCACAGCAACTTCATTGCAGTGTTAATGTAAGCCTTACTTGTGACTAATAAATGAACTTTACTTTTTACATCCTAAAAATATATATCTGCATCAAAGAGTTTACTAACTTAAGATTCACCACAATGTTGTCCCCAAGACATTCAACACGGGAAAATAAAGACAGTTCTGAAAACTCCATTGTATTTTATTTAAAAATTAACATGTGGCAAGGATTCCAAGATATTTGCATAATTTCTGCATTCAGATAACGTCTGCAAGAAAATGTAATGAATTTTGAAAGTGATTTGAACATTTCTGTATGTCACCTGCAAGCACAGGGATGCCTCATGGATATTCTTCAGCCGTGATATTCTATAGCTGTGAACTAGAACACCAGACTAGCATACAGACACCATGGATGTTGTTGGTTTTTAACCCCTTTTCTCGTGGATTCCTGGAGGGGGGAAATCAAAAAAACATGTCGTTCACCAAGAACTGCTTTTTTTCAAGTCATATTATGTCCACAGTTTGGGATATAACCCAAAGGAGATAGTTTCTGCTGAGATGGTAATCCCCTCCATTATCTCTACAGGAGATTACAGTTCAGTTTTTGCATTCCTTCTCTTCTTTATGCATTGCATCTCTTCCTTTGAAGAGCCTTTGTCTGAAACAGGTACGATAATCCTTTCTCGCTGGACAAATCGGCCAAGTGTAATCCACAATGGAATTCCAGAAAGTGGTTATTTTACAGTCTCGGTTAGTTTTTGCTTGTATGTCTTTTTTAAAAAAGCATGTCTTACTTAAAAGTTCAATACATCTGCAAGTAATTCAGGGCTATGCTCTGTTGTCATGACACCAGCTCTCTGAAAGGGTAACTTATCTAGTCCTACTCCCCCGCCTTCTCCCCTTCATCCTGAAAATTTTGTTACTTCATTTAATTATCCAAATGTCTTTCAAAGACCTCAAATGAATCTGCCTCCACTGCACTCTCTGGTGGAGCATTCCAGATCCTAAAAGCACTCACTCTGTAAAAAGTTTTCCTCATGGCACCATTGCTTCTTTTACTCATCAATGCCCTCTAGTTTTCATCCCTTCTGTCAGGGGGAACAGTTTCTGCCTATCTACTCTGTCCAGACGCCTCATGATTTTGACGACTCCTATCTAACCTCCTCTTAATCCTCTCGAGGCAGAACAGCCCCAGCTTCTCTAATCTATCCATGTAGCTGAAGTTGCTCATTCCTGGAACCATTCCTTCCAATAAAATAAAATTAACACAGTAGTTCAGAAATCGCTTTTGGAACATTGCTCAAAGACAACCTTTGATGGGTGAGAGAAAGTGCTCCTGCTGACTTGCTTATATCGTGATTTTCAATTTAAGTGAAACTAGGCATTCTGATTCACACAATGAGACAGGCAATGAAAATGAAGCAGCATTATTTTTGTTGTGAATTGCAATTAGGAGCCATTTAGCATGTGAAATAATGGGGGTGATGGGATTGATGGCCATGTGAAATAATGGGGATGATGGCATTGATGCTTTCTTAAGCATCACCTCTTGATTGATGATGCTTTCTTAAATGTGTATGTATCCTTGCCAAAGTGCTTTAACAAAAATCACTAGGCTGGGATTATGGTTTTGCCAAGGATGGTACTTGTCTCTATATTGACCACCAGGCTGTGAAAGATAACGTCCTACCGAGGAATCAATGGACCTCCTCTCCCCTGATAATGTTCTTCTGTAAGAAGTCTCACAACACCAGGTTAAAGTCCAACAGGTATATTTGGCAGCATAAGCTTTCGGAGCACTGCCCCTTCACCAGGTGAGTGGGAGCTGTGTTCACAAACAGGGCATATATAGACACAAACTCAATTTACAAGATAATGGTTGGAATGCGAGCCTTTACAGGTATCAAGTCTTAAAGGTACAGAGAATGTGAGTGGAGAGAGGGCGAAGCACAAGTTAAAGAGGTGTGTATTGTCTCCAGCCAGGCCAGTTAGTGAGAATTTGCAAGCCCAGGCAAGTCGTGGGGGTTACAGATAGTGTGACATGAACCCAAGATCCCAGTTGAGGCCGTCCTCATATGTGCGGAACTTGGCTATCAGTTTCTGCTCAGCGATTCTGCGTTGTCGCGTGTCATGAAGGCCGCCTTGGAGATCCTTCTGATCCTCTAATAGTCCTGATGAGATCAGAAATCTGCCATTTTGGGGAACCGTGGTCCATGAACAGACAGAGGATCCATGTCACTTTGGAATGTTATTTTTCAAGTGACCTCTGAGCTACGCAAATGCCTTTTTCTAAGCACCACAGCAGCTCAATCAATGACTTACCTTCTGGTGCCAGTTTGGTAGCTTGCAGATCAATTCCACAGTAGATACTGTAACAAGTACTGCAACACTGACATTAACAGCACCGATATAGATGTCAACCATTTGAAGGCATATGTATAATATATTTATTCAGAGAGGGAAATAAAAATCTTAATGTTAATTTTTGGCAGGTTATGTTTTAACCTCTCCATCCACTCCTCAACAAAGGGGTAATTATTGCTTTCAGTGTTAATGAATACATATTTACTTTGGAGACAAACCAGTCTTCTATTAGGATTAATGGATTGCCAAAGATGTGCAGGTTAGGTTGATTGGCTATGCTGGATTGCCACTTAGTATCAGGGGGTTGGCAGGGTAAATGTGTGGGGCTACGGGGATGGGAGCTGGGTGGGATTGTGGTCGGTGCAGACTCGATGGGCCAAATGGCCTCCTTCTGCATTGTAGGAACTCAATGATTCTAGATCTGAATTAGCAAAAAAAGTGAACTCCCTCATCTAAAGTTACTTCAGTTTAAAAAAAACAGTTGAATTTTGAAGCTAACTGATTATCTCATCTGTGTTCATCCGTGGTTAGAAAAGATTAATGCTAATTGGTTATGCTTATGAAAAAGAGATTTTCAATTTTAGCAGGCAGAGCAAGAAAGAAAGACGCACAGAGAGAACAGAGACTTAAAAACAAAGGGAGAAAGGCAGACAGATTAATTTTCCTCATTCTAATTTGATTTTCTTAGAAAAGAACTAAACTTTGAAATCAAGAAAAGCTTCTTTGAGGGAAAAAGAGAGGAAGAAGTGTTAGGAGAAGAGGATTGGTTCAGGGTAACTGGGTGTTTAAGCTTACACCATCTGTACTGAGGAAAGAAAGTGGAACTGTAAGGATAGTCAAGAAAGGATTAAGGGCATTTCAGCAGAGAAAGAGGAAAGGGTGGATACACAGATGAAATGAATAGTTTAAAGGAAAGATGTGGAGCCAGTGATGGGAATGTGAGATGGTACGACGAGATTGACAAATGTGAAGGTCGGGGGAAGGGGACATTATGACAGCAAAAGGTTTAAGGTATGTATGTGAGGTTGTGTATCATGTTTTCCCCCAAACCTTTGCCCAACATGCAATCCTTAGCTATCAGAAACATAGAATGGCACAGAAAAGGAGCAAGCCCATTTGACCCCTTACGTCTGTGCCCACTCTTTTGTTGAGTTATCCAATTAATCCCCATCCCCTGTTTTTCCAATTAATTACTCTTTATCCAACCACACCATATCACCCATCAACACAGAAGGAGACATGAAAGGAAAAAAGTGACAAAGAGAAGCAGCAAGTGACAAAAGGAGAAGAAAACAGACTGAAGCTGAAAGGGGGATGCCCAAAGCAAGAGGGAAGGACTGAGAGAAATAAAGACAACAGAGATGGATAAAGAGTGATTATCATCCCTGGTTACAGGAAGTTGACCAGTATCTATAAAATAATAATAGTTCTGCATCACTTTTGGACCTCCTGCATGTGTAAAACTGACTTCCTGTTAAATTTTAGCCATTCTACTTTCAACATAACTATGAGCAATGCTACAGGAGTTTTGTCTTGTGCAAAATTGAAAGGATTAAATATCAGGTGCACTTTCTATCAATATCACACCTGTTTGCTATAAACACTATGGCCCACAGCTTCCTGGCTCCCCAATGTCAAATTTGAAGGGTAACCCAAAGATGCACTGGGAAATTCCTCTTGGAAGCTCCCTGATAAGAATTTGCATCACAATTGTCCAGAAGCATGAACTTCCCCTGGATCATTGTGCTGCATTGGGAACCATCCGATTTAAACTGCTAACTTTGGATGGTTCTGCCAGTGTTATGCTAATAGTTACTCTGAAAGAGTTAGAAGAAATGAAAATATTTCTAACTTCAACGTAACTGTTTTAAACAACCAGTCTGATCCCCGCATGAGACGCTTCCCACACTCCTGACCCCCCCAGAGAACTTCCCCACCCTTGCCTAATCAACGCCCCCACTGTATTCTCAACCCCCATGGCTTCCCCACGAGTATCACCCCCATCCTGGGGCCCAGCTGCATGGGAGTCCCATCCCCCAAACCCACAGGCCCGATTCCAAGTACACCTGCAAAACACACAAATACACAAAAAAAAATACACACACACAAAAAAAAACAACACACACACACAGCATCGTCAGCCCAATCCAAATCCCTGACCACCAGCCCGGCTACATCTGACCTGACCCCCAACCATCCCAACGTCCGACCTAAACCACCACTCCGACACTCCCCTATCCCCAACACTACATCCCCAACACTACAGCCAACACAAGCCCCCTCTATACACTCCTGACAAACACAACATCCAATGACACAAGCCCCTCTACCCACTCCCCTCAAACACAACCCCCATCAACTCAAGCCCCCTCTACCCATTCCCCACCATCCAATTTCCATACACTTACCTTGACACTTAACTTCTTCCTGGCTGGTCAGTTTTAATGCACCCTTTAAACCAACCTGCTTTCCAGCAGCTGGTGTAGTAAAAAGAGGAAGTGGCCTCCCTGAGCTTGGAGTTGCACTGTGCTGTGTTCTGTAGTGACTCTTTCACTCCAGGCTTCAAGCAGCTCCAACTGCTTTCCAAAGTTTTCCAGAGTGAGTAAGAGCACTTTAAATTCTTGTAATTCCAGCGGCCCAGGACGTATCAACACTGGGTGGGGGTTATGGCTCAATATTGCTATTAAACAGTGTATGCTTCAACCCACCATCAGCAATGAAAGTGGCAATTGATATTGCCATGGATTCACACAAGCTAGAATTTGAATCAGAAGAGAATAAAATAATGCCTTGTAATTCGGACACAGAAAAGGAACAAAATAAGGGTAGGAATGAGGAAGAAATAGTAGAGCAACACACCCTTTGATTAAACCTTCCCTCACAGGCAAACTGACGAGATCCAATGGTATCATTTTAAAGGTCAGGGGAATACTTCCTGACCAATATTTATTTCTCAACTAACATCACTTAAAGAGGTTACCTGCTCGCTATCACACTGTCGCTTTGGACCTTGCATTTATAAATTAGCTGCCACATTTCCCACATTGCAACAGTGACTACACTTGAAAAGTACTTAATTGACTGAAGTGCACTGGGACATCTTGAGATTGTGAATGGTGCTACACAAATGTAATTCTTTCTTTTTTTTACATCAGTATTTTAAGACAGACAATTCCTCAGTGTTCTGTGTCCAAGAGTGGGCAGAATTTTAAAGTCACTGGGGTTTGCTTCAGTGAAACAGACACAAAGCAAATATCCGATTGAAACTGTGGATTTAGCACAAAACCATGATGTGGCCACAGACACTAAAATGACACAGGGTTAGCACGCAAGAGCTGATTTGAAGTAATTTTCCTGGAGTAGTATATGGAGCCTCTATGGACACACTCCTGTTGAAAATGTGGAGTTTGCAAGCTGGCAGACAGGTGAGTATTGTAGAATGGTTCATGGATACAGACAGAGGCTGCCCAGGCAAGGCACTGTACATCTTTGTGGCGGAGAAGCTCCAGAGGAGGAGGGATGTTCTGGCAGAGATGAGGCAGCTAATGTGGCATGCATAGGAGGAGACTGTCCATGAGCTGACAGCCAGCACTCCTGGTCCTGGGCCATAACTCCAATGCCACAATAAAGTTAACAACCTGGCATGGCATGAGTGGTCAAGGTAAGTAGTCACCTCACAAATACACTCCTTAATAACTGTACCATCACCAGTATATAAAAACTCAACACACTTCATCCACCATCTATTATTGTAAAATGTTGTGGGATCCTCAAATCAAGGACTTCCAACAAATGTAGTTTATTCTGAGTTCAACAGCTACGTACAATACTTGTGCTCTGCCCATGTTCCCAGGGATAACTCCTGTGCTCCCACCACATGACCTCTTTTGTAGTTGTGTCAGTACATTCTCCCATGACCACTCAAGTCTACATCTTCTCCGTTTAGTTGGGACACCTAGAGGCATGAGATGTAACAATGTACAATAGGAAACTATGTACAGATAAAATTAAGCAAACTGACAATGCACAGCTATTCACCTATATATTGAAGCACAGATTACACTGTAGCAACCTGTGCATAACCTATCACGTGTCTTTTTCCCCCTCTCCCCCTCCTTTTCTGTTAAAAAGAAAATTGATATTCAAAAGTCAGTTTTGGGCTAAGTGATAATAAAGTCCTGGAACCTTGTGCTCATCCAGCTCAGAACCCAGAGTGTGTGACTACACCAGTTGGTATTGTACTCTCTCTTTGGCCTGTGTCCTCACTGTTAGCAACATGGGATGCTTCATCTGTTTGATCTTTAGGTTCAGGATTCACTGTGTTGGCCTCTGTCGGGGTTTTCATGTCCACTGGTGGAGGGGGCCGGTGCCATAGGCCAGGGCACCATCTGAGGCTACCGCATAACTATTTGGTTGTGGGGCATTACTGTGTACCACTGCCAACTGGCCATGGCCACGTGCAGTCTGAATCCTAACTGTTTGACCTGGTATTAGGGGGGGGCTGAGTCTTCGGGCATTTCAATAATAGTACGTTTTGCTTTTCAATCTGCGTTGCAGGACAGTATCATTCATGTTGGTTTTAAGTTTAAACTGCAGCAGGCCCTTGGCAGTAAGAATCGTGGTCCTGGAACAAAATCATTGTGCTGATGAGGGCAGGCCCCGTCCTGGTAAACTTTGCAGGTCCAGGAATGCAGCATAATAGTCTGTGCGATCCCAAGCACATTTCTTCAGTAGCTGCTTAGCTGAGTGAACTGCCCGCTCCGCCAAACAGTTTGACTGTAAGGAGCTGCTCGTGATATGCTCAAAGTCCTAACTGTGTGCAAAGTCATGAAATTCAACGGTGACGAATTAGAAACATAGAAACTAGAAGCAGTAGGAGGCCATTCGGCCCTTCGAGCCTGCTCCGCCATTCATCTAGATCGTGGCTGATCATTGAATTCAATATCCTGACCCCTCCTTCCTCCCATATCCCTTGATCCCTTTAGCTCCAAGAGCTATAACTAATTCCTTCTTGAAATTAGACAACGTTTTGGCCTCAACTACATCCGGTGATAGTGATTTCCACACGTACACCACCCTCTGGGTGAAGAAATTTCTCCTCACCTCAGTTCTAAAAGGTTTACCCCCTCATCCTCAAACTATGACCCCAAGTTCTGGACTCCCCCACCATTGGGAACATTCTTTCTGAATCTATCCTGTCTAACCCCATTAGAATTTTATAAGTTTCTAGGAGATCCCCTCTCACTCTTCTAAACTCCTGTAAATATAATCCTAACCGACTTAGTCACTTCTCATATGACAGCCCTGCCATCCCAGGAATCAGCCTGGTAAACCTTCGCTGTACTCCCTCTATAGCAAGGACATCCTTCCTCAAATAAGGACATCAACACAGCACACAATACTCCAGGTGTGGCCTCACCAACGCCCTATACAATTGCAGCAAAACATCCCTATCCCTATACTCAAATCCTCTTGCTATGACGGCCAACTTATCATTTGCCCTATTTACTGCCTGCTGTACCTGCGAGCATTGTCTGTCAGGAGTCTTTGTGGGACAAGGCAAAGTGTTTCTTAAGCTTTTACCCTTCATGTTTGGCAGATGGTCGAGTTCAAACCACCGGATATACAAATCAACTTTTTTCCAGGTGCACCAGGACCACGAATCTGAGCACCAAGGCCCTCCGCAGCCTTAACTTGAAACCATCATGAATGATGCCCCCTTGCAACAGTGACTGGTGATCTGTTCACCATTCTACTCGAAGTTGTCAGCTGCTGTGAATGACCATGGGAGATCTGGGACCTCCTACAAATGCAGCGGTTGACATTTCTGACAGGTGAATCTGTGCATAACGAGTCTCCGTGAGGGCCCTTGAAGCAAAGGCTACTGGTCTACTATTTGGGATGCAGACTGCACCAAGTTCATGCTGGAAAGCATCTGCTGCTATTAATACAAGTGTTCGAATGTCAAAATACTTTTGCACTGGCAGGGCTGAGAGTGTCTGTTTGAGTCTGAAGATCGCTGTGTGATGCTCTTGCCAGCACCGTTCAACATCATGGTGGAGAGGTTGACAAAGATGTCCAGTGACTTCACTATAACCCAGGATAAACTGATTCCCAGGAAGCTCTATAAAGCTTATCCACTGGAATGGCCATCTCTCATATAGCCATTGTCTTGTCTGGTTCAGGCTTTACACCATCACCAGAGAGTAAATGGCCCATTTAAGGAACCTGGTTGACCCTGAATCTGCAATTCACAGGGTTAAGCTTTAACTGGATGGTCCTGATTCTGTCAAGGACAAGATGAACATGTGTGTCATGTTCTTGCATTGTATGACCCCAAACAAGGTATTCATCAACAATGCTTTCACACAGTTGGCCTTCAAAGAGTTGTTCCATGTACTGATGGAAGACCTCATTGCCAGTGGAGATCCTATACGACATGTAGAAAAAATAGCTGCGTACCAGAGACATGAATGTAGTTGGTTTTGAGGATTCCTCATCTAACGGGATTTTCCAGAACCTGCATTTCACCTCAATAATATTGAACAAATCGTCATTTGGCATATCAGTTATTATCTGTTCTACTGTCTTCATAGGCTGATGTGGTCTGAGCAGCACTTTGTTCAAGTGTACTGGGTCAATGCATATCCTGAAAGTGCCATCTTTATTTACTACCATTGCTGAAACTCATTCCATGGCCTCACCTATAAGAGTTATGACACGTAGTGCTGTCATCCGATGCAGCTCATTAATGACTTTCTGCTTCATGACTACTGGGAGTCTTCTCAGAGCACAAACTCTTGGTATTACAGAATCATCTGGTCTCATGTGGTATACAACTGTTGGCTTACAAATTATGTCACAGTTGTAGAGCATGCACTTCTGGACTAAGTCTAATGAGCCCCAATGCAATCCTGTCCCAATGCCATAGCGTGTTACGTTCTAGTCAATTATATGGAATTTTACATTTCCCTGTGTGTGGTGGAGGGTTCCTGCACCTTCAGTGTGGATTGTCTGTCTGTCATAAACTACGAGGTGCATCTGGCTGCTGGGATCCGGTGCTGCACACGGGTCTATTTCCCTCAACCTTTGGCTGGATAGTACACCATCCAGTGTCAATGTTGACTTTACGTCAGACGTTGTTGATAATTATGTTGAAAGTGGTGAAGATTTCACCCTTCACTGGGATGTTGTCAACACTATCACAATGGAGTGTTGTTGGAGGCTCTGTCGCTTTACTGCTTTGGTTGAACTCCAATTCATTCACCTGACTAATGCTCTTGGAAGATCGAACATTGGCCATGTTGCTGATGGCAGAGGGGGGTTTGGATCTGCAGCACTTAGCAAAGTGGTTCAATTTCCTGCGTTTGTTGCATCTTTTACCATATTCATAGGATAGAAGAATAGAATAGAACTCCGACAGTGCAGAGGAGGCCATTCGGCCTATCGAGTCTGTACTGACCACAATCCCACCCAGGCCCTATCCTCATAATCCCACACACTTACCCTGCTAATCTCCCTGACACTAAAGTCAATTTAGCATGGCCAATCAACCTAACCCGCATATCTTTGGACTGTGGGAGGAAACTAGAGAACCCAGAGGAAACCCACGCAGACACATAGAGAATGTGCAAACTCCACATAGAGAGTGACCCGAAGCCGGGATTGAACCAGGGTCCCTGGCGCTGTGAGGCAGCGGTGCTAACCACTGTGCCACAATGCCACCCAAAATGAGCTGTTCTGTTCGCTGGTTGCTGCAGTGGAGCAGGGCACTCCCTGTACTGTGAATACCTTGGTTTGTTGCCTAATATCTCTGCTGCGTTTCCCGGATTGTTCGTTTAACACACAGATATTCATGGCTGCTTGTAACATTGTCTTTTTCTCACAGCAGCAGCTTGTGGACCAAATCGCTGTACATTCCACAAACAACTCGATCCCCGATTAGGTCTTTTACTGAGAGTTCCGAACTCTCATTTCTTCGCCAATATTTTTAGGGTGACCATATAAGATTCAATATTGAACAAATTGTCATTTGGCATATCAGTTATTATCTGTTCTACTGTCTTCATTAGGCTGATGTGGTCTGAGCAGCACTTTGTTCAAGTGCGCTGGGTCAATGCATCTGCCGTTTGGTTCATTGAATTGAACATATGTCTATCAAAGATTATGTTTATTACCAGGAGGCAGATGTTCCCGAACTGTTTCAGGAATATCTTGGGGTCCACTTTTTCCTTCTCGGTCTGGAAAACAAGTGACTCAAATTTCTCGATGGCCTTGGTTTCCAGAGTTGAAAAATCTCCCTCCTTCACTGGACTCTCAAAGACATGTGAACCCCTAACTATTCTATTTGGTTTTAACATTTGGGAAGTGCACTTGTTTTCAATTGTATCATTTTTGGTCGCATGCGTTGTTTGATTGGCATAGCGATAAACCTTTATGAGGTGAGTGTGTGAATAAATAATACGTCCTGTTTAAATTCATTAAAGTCTGCTTGTGATTTGAAATTGATCATGTAATAAAGCGGGGTGGGGTTTGGGAACACACTTGTCAAAATTAAACTACACTGGTTACCGAGAGAAGGGAAAGAGAATTGGAGGTTTCAGTCTTTCTCACTCCCACGTCCATAACCCCACACACTGACATTCACACCTCCCACATTACTACATCCTTCACAGGTATTACTTACACATCAAACCTCCTCACATTAACAATAACTTATATTTATGTAGCGCCTTTAGCATAATGAAATGCCCCAAGGCACTTCACAGCAGCATTAAAATTGAACAAGTGAGATGTAGGAAGGGGATCCCAGAGTTTGTGGTTCAGACAACCAAAGGAGCGGCCATCACTGGTGGAGGAATTAAAATGAGCAATACATAGGAGGCCAGAATGAGAGGAACGCAGATATATAGCAGGGATGTGGATTGGAGGATATTACAGAGAGCGGTAGTGGCAAGGCCATGGAACGATTTGAAAACAAGGAGGAGAATTTTAAAATCAAGAAGTTGCTTGAATGGGGGCCAATGCAGGTCAACAAGCACAGAGGTAACTGGGGAATGTAACTTGCTGGGAGTTAAGATGTGGGCAGCAGAGCTATGGAAGACGTAAAGTTTGCCAATGTGGGAGATCAACCACGAGTGCATTGGAACGGTCAAGTTTAGAGGTAACATAGGCACAAATGATGATTACAGCAGCAGATGAATCTGATGAATAATGGGTGGCATGGTGGTACAATGGTTAGCACTACTGCCTCACAGCACCAGGGATCCAAGGCTGATTGTGGCCTTGGGTGACTATCTGAGTGGAGGTTGCACGTTCTCCCCGTGCCTGTGGGAGTTTCCTCTGGGTGCGCAGGTTTCCTCCCACAGTCCAAAGATGTGTGGGTTAGGTGGATTGGGTGGATTGGCCATGCTAAATTGCCCCTTAGTATCCTAAGATGTGTAGGTTAAGGGGATTAGCTATGGTAAATGCGCAGGGCAGGGTTATGGGGACATGATTGGTGTGTGTGGGGGGGGGGTTGGGTGGGCCTGGGTGAGATGCTCTTTCAGAGCGTTGGTGCAGACTCAATGGGCCAAATGGCCTCCTTCTGCACTGTATGGGTTCTATAAGTCAGGCAATGGTGTACAGTTGAAAACAGGTAGTCTTGGTGATGAAATGAATAAGAATTTTTGAAGCTTACCTCTGGATCAAATGTGACATCAAAACTGCAAACACAATGGCTTAACCTTAGATTGTAGCAGGGAGAGGAATGAATGGGTAACTAGGGAACCGGTTTAGAATTGGGATCAAAACAATGACTTCAGTGTTTCCAGTATCTAATTTGAGAACATTTCTACTCACCCAGAAATGAATGTCAGATAAGAAATGTTTGATAATTTCAGTAACGGTGGAGGAATCTAGAGTGGTGGTAGTAAAAAAGAACTGGATAGCACCAACGTACATGTGAAAACTAAAGCTGCACCTTTGGATAGTGTCGCTGAAGGAGCAGCATGTAGTTTTAACACACACTGTGCAGACTGACAAATGATCACATGACAAGACTTCAAGTCTTTTTAAACTAAAAAGAAATTTGCTTATTTTGCAACTTACACTCTGAGCCACAGAAAACAACTAAAAATTCCCCAGCTTCTCTAATCTTTCTCCTGGAACCTGTCCAAAGTTTTCTCAGATTCTGGTGGTTCCCTTTTCCAGCTGGGTAACTTCTAATCCCAGAACTGATGGGTGGCACGGTAGCACAGTGGTTAGCACTGCTGCCTCACAGCGCCAGGGACCTGGGTTCGATTCCCGGCTAGGGTCACTGTCTGTGTGGAGTTCGCACATTCTCCCCATGTCTGCTTGGGTTTCCTCCGGGTGCTCCAGTTTCCTCCCACGTTCTGAAAGATGTGCTGGTTAGCTGCATTGACTCAAATAAGTGCCGGACTGTGGTGACTAGGGGGATTTCACAGTAACTTCATTGCAGTGTTAATATAAGCTTTACTTGTGACTAATAAATAAAAACACTTTCATAGAAACATAGAAAATGGGAGCAGGAGAATGCCATTCGGCCCTTCAAGCCTGCTCTGCCATGACCATTATGAACATGGCTGATCATCATACTCAATAGCCTGTTCCTGCCTTCCCCACGTATGTTTTGATCCCCTTGCCCCAAAAGCTACATCCAACTCTTTTTTGAAAGCAAACAACGTTTTGGCCTTAACAATTTTATGTGGTCAGGAATTCCACAGGCTCATCAATCACTGGGAAGAAATTTCTCCTCAACTCGGTCCTAAATGGTTTACTCCATATCCGCAAACGGAGCCGTGGTTCTGATTCATCGGAAACATCCTCCCTGCATCTGTTAGAATTTTATAGGTTACTATGAGATTCCCTGCATTCTTCTAAACTCCGGTGTTTATAATCCTAACCAATTCAATCTGTCCTCGTACGTCAATCCCGCCATTCTGGTAAACCTTTGCAGCACTCCCTCCATAGCAAGAACATCATTCCTCAGATAAGACCAAAATTGCACACAAAATTCCAGGTGCGGTCTCATCAAGACTCTGTATAACTATAGCAAGAAATCCCGATTCCTGTACTTGAATCATCTCACCATGAAGGCCAACATACCATTTTTGCCTTCTTTACCACCTGCTGCACCTGCATGCTTACCTTTAGTGGCGACTGATGTACAAGGATATCAAGGTCTCATTGCACATTCCCCTCTCTCAATCTATGGCCATTCTGATAATAATCTGCCTTCTTGCTTTTGCTACTAAAGTGGATAACCTCACATTTATCCACATTAGACAGCATCTGCCATGTGTTTGCCCACTCATTCAACTTATCCAAATCACACTGAAGCAACTCTGCATCCTCCTCACAGCTCACACTCCCACCCAGCTTTGTGTCATCTCTAAATTTGGTGATATTACATTTAGTTCCGTCATCTAAATCATTAATATATATTTTGAACAGCTGTGATCTAGGCACTGATCTCTGCAGTACTCCACTAGTCACTGCCTGCCACTTAAAAAAAAGACCCGTTTATTCCTACTGTTTCCTGTCTGCCAACCAGTTTTCTATTCAACTCAATACACAACCCCTAATCCCATGTGCTTTAATTTTACACACTAATCTCTTGTGTAGGACCTTGTCAAAAGCCTTCTTAAAGTCCAAATAAACCACATCCCCCTCATCAACCCTATCAGTTACATCCTTGAATAATTCCAAGGACTTTAGTGAGGCACTTGACAAGGTCCCTCGTGGCAGGCTGGTGCAAAAGATTAAATCTCACTGGATCAGGGGTGAACTAGCGAGATGGATTCAGAACTGGCTTGGCCATAGAAGACAGAGAGTAGCGGTGGAAGGGTATTTTTCTAAACGGAGGTCTGTAACAAGTGGTGTTCCGCAGGGATCAGTGCTGGGACCTCTGCTGTTTGTAACATATATAAATGACTTGGAAGAAAAAGTAGCTGGTCTGATTAGCAAATTTGAGGATGATACTAAGATTGGCAGAGTTGCGAATAGTGATGAAGATTGTCAGAGAATGCAGCAGGATATAGATAGACTGAAAAATTGGGCAGAGAAATGGCAGATGGCATTTAATCCGGATAAATGCGAGGTGATGCATTTTGGTAGATCCAATTCAGCTATAAATGGCAGAACAATCAGGAGCATAAACACACAGAGAGACCTGGGTGTACAGGCCCACTGATCCTTAAAAGCAGCAGCACAGGTGGAAAAGGTGGTGAAGAAAGCATATGTCATGCTTGCCTTCATCAGCCAGGACATCGAGTATAAAAGTTGGCGAATTATGTTACAGTTGTATATAACGTTGGTTAGGCCACATTTGGAATACTGCGTCCAATTTTGGCCACCACACTACCAGAAGGATGTGCAGGCTTTGGAGAGAGTGCAGAAAAGGTTTACCAGGATGTTGCCTGGTATGGAGGATATTAGCTATGAGGAGAGAATGAACAAACTGGGATTGTTCTCCCTGGAAAGACGGAGGCTGAGGGAGCCCTGATAGAAGTTTATAAAATTATGAGAGGTATAGATGGAGTGAACAGTTGTAAGCTTTTTCCCAGGGCAGAAATGACAATTACAAGGGGGGGCACAGATTCAAGATAAGTGGGGAAAGGTTCAGTGGAGATGTGTGGGGGACATTTTTTTTTACACAGAAGGTGGTGGGGGCCTGAAATGCATTGCCAAGTGAGGTGGTTGAGGCAGTTACATTAGCCATATTTAAGACTCATCTTGAGAGGCATATGAACCAACAGGGAATAGAGGGATATAGGCAGTTGGTTTAGATAGGTAAACGTGATCAACGCAGGCTTGAAGGGCCGAAGGGCCTGTTTCTGTGCTGTACTGTTCTTTGTTCTCAATGTTCTCCAATCCATCACAGCCAACTCATGCCTCATATCATCATAATTTTTTAAATTTAGATTCTGGATTCTAGTCTCAGAATCAATTACATCACTCTCCACCTTGATGGAGAATTCTATCATATTATGGTCGCTCATCCACAAGGGGCTTCACACAACTGGATTACAAATTATTGGTTAGCACTGCTGCCTCACAGCGCCAGGGACCCGGATTCGATTCCAGCCTTGGGTGAATGTCTGTGTGTAGTTTACATGTTCTCCCCGTGTCTGCGAGGGATTCCTCCGGGTGCTCTGGTTTCCTCCCACAGTCCAAAGATGTGCAGGTTAAGTGGATTGGCCATGCTAAATTGCCCTATCATGTCTAAAGATGCATAGGTTAAGGGGATTAGCAGGGTAAATATGTGGGGTTGCGGGGATAAGGTGGGGGTGGGCAAGGTGTTCTGTCGGAGAATCAGTGCAGACTCGATGGACCGAATGGCCTCCTTCTGCACTGTAGGGATTCTATGATTACACAACACCCAGTCCAGGATGGCCTGTTCTCTAGTTGGTTCCTAAACATATTGGTCCAGGATACCATCCCATATTCATTCCAGGAATTCCTCCACGATGGTACTTTTACTAATTTGATTAGCCGAATCAATATGCTGATTAAAGTTTCTCATAGCTACAGATGTTCCTTTATTGCATATATTTCTAATTTCCTGTTTAATGCCATCCCCAACAACACCATTACCATTTAGGGGTTTATATACAACCCCCTTACCTCTTGGTGTTTTTCAGCTCTGCCCATACAGATTCTACATCTGAGGTAACATCCTTCTTCATGAGTGCATTAATTCTCCTTTAACCAGCGATGCACCCCGAACACCTTTTCCTTTTTGCCTGTCCTTCCTAAATACAGAATACCCCTGAATGCTCAGTTCCTCTCCCTGGTTACCCAGTAGCCATGTCTCCGTAACCCGAACTATATCAAACCTGTTTACATCTATTTGCATGATCAATTCATCCACTTTATTGCGAATGCCCCGTGCATTAAGGCACAAAGCCTCATGGCTGGTCTTTTTAACATTCCTTGTCCCATTCCCATCATTTTTCACGTGGTCCTGTTTGATTCTGGCCCTTGATTTCTCTGTCAATCTCTTTTCTTATTTTCCTTTCTCTCTTTTGTTCATATCCTTGTTTCCCCCTCCTCTGACTCCTTGCATAGGTTCCCATCCACTTGCCATTTTAGTTTAAACTCACCCCAACCACTCTAGCAAACATTCCCCCTTGGACATCGGACCCAGTCCTGCCCAGGTACAACCCATCGAAACTGCACTGGCCCCACCTTCCCCAAAATCGGTTCCAACGTCCCATGAATCTGAAACCTTCCCACTCGCACCATCTCTTCAGCCATGAATTCATCTGATATATCCTGATGCTTCTACTCTGACTAGCACGTGGCACTGGTAATAACGCTGAGATCACCACCTTTGAGGTCCTATTTTTCAACTTGCTTCTTAACTCCCTATAGTCTGCTTTTAGGACCTTAACCCTTTTATTACCAATGTTATCTGTACCAATCTGTACTACGGCCACCAACTGTTCATCCCCCCCCTTCAGAATAACCTGTAGCTGCTCTGAGACATCCTTGGCCCTTGCACCAGGGAGGCAACATATTATCCTGGGGTCTTGTTTGCAGCCACAGGAGAACTATCTATTCCCCTAACAATTGAATCCCATAGAAATATTGCAATCCCACACATTTCACTCCCCTCTCACGCAGCAGAGCCAACCACATTGCAATGAATTTGGCTGTTGCTGCTTTCCCGAGAGGCCATTCCCCCCAACAGTGTCTGAAAACGCTATATCTGTTTTGTACAAGATTGGCCACAGAAGATTCCGAAACCCAGGTTTCCAAGAGCTGCAGTTGGAGGCCTTAAAAACTATAAGCGATAAAAGTAGTAAGTACTTACCTGACCATACTCACCTAATCCACTTGTCCTGCGTTACTTTTGAATTTTGACGTCTCCTCAGGAGCTCCAAACTAGCACTCAGATTTTTCACTGCACTGTCGTGGGTGTTCCTGTGATGTCACTTTATTTTTCAACATGAACTGACTGCAAGGACACTCTTAACAGATTATAAGGGTGATACCGGAGATTCCTTCACTTCCGCCCAAGTTAGGTGAATCTTGCTGCTTCCTTTAAATCCACACAAACTCGGTCTCTTCAATCTGAGCACAAGCTCCCACCCACATTCTGCATAGTGATCAACAGGCTGAGCATTTTATTTCCATTAGGCGCACAACACACTGTCTCTATTTTGTATCCTATGCCTCTCAGTTGACCGAAGACTTACTTCGGTGTAAGTGTTCCAAGGATATCTTAGAAACCCTTTTACTTGATACTACAATGACTTTCTATGAACTTTTCCTTGCATAAACCTCAGTTCCACCGCATGTGAATCGCATGGGCCTTGTATTCAGGCAGAAATGCCAATTTGCTATAATCTAAATCCTCAACTCCATTTGATCTTGGAATTTAAAAATAAGTTCAAAGTATAACCTTTTAAAAGGGCTGACACTCCTAATACTCCCTGTGAGACTTGGTGACTAACAGTCTGTCCACAGTCAGCATAAATGTCCTTGACAGTGTCTACAGATGTGAACTTTAGCACCTCCTTCCCAATAAATCAACTTGTGTCCTTTAACATTTAACAACTAAGCTACCCAGGCCTGTTGTCGTGCAGAATTCAGGGCAGGTCACATGACCCCTTCCATTCCTCCATTTTACCTTAAAGTGATAGTCCCAAACTATAATTTTAGAAACTTTATATTTGTAACAATGAGACAAGGAAGGGGTTATTCATAGATCCTTGGGGGACACTAAAGATAGCAGTGTAGGAACAGGAAGAGAAGTCATTGCAAGTGATTTGCTAGCTACAATTATTTTTAAAGTTTATTTATTAGTGTCATAAGTAGGCTTACAGTCACATTGCAATGAAGTTACTGTGAAAATCCCCTAGTTGCCACACTCTGGCACCTGTTCGGGTGAGGGAGAATTTAGCATGGCCAATGCATCTAACCAGCACATCTTTTGGACCGTGGGAGAAAACCGAAGCACCCGGAGGAAACCCATGCAGACACAGGGAGAACGTGCAAACGCCACACAGACAAGACAGTGAATCGAACCCGGGTCCCTGGCGCTGTGAGGCAGCAGTGCTAACCACTAATTAGATAGATAAGAATGGAATTAGGTGAAAACAGTCTCCCCAAGCTGGATGACCAAAGGAAGGCACTGGTGGAGATGGTATGGTCAACCTTTAAAAAGGCTGCAGACAGGCCATGGACCACCAGGAGGGAATGTTAATTTTTTGCCACCTTTGTGACTTGATTCAGTGCTTGAAACTGATCCTCTCTCAGGAAACTGGCCATTTTCAGCCAATTGCCTTTGCAGCCTGTACCTGATGACCGCAGCTTTTCTGCAGAATCTGTAGTTATTAATTGCTGTAACAGAAACCCAAACAGCTTTCACTTTACAACCTGTATCTTCCGTGGAATGGAAAAACTCTGCAACGGAAACTCAAGCTGATACCATGGTGACGCAGTTAAATGGGGCCTGCATAGTGTCTTCAATACCCAGTGATCTTACCTGTAGCTAATCACTAGGTTGGTTAAATAGAGGCTCTGAAACAGTGACATAGCAACCTACCATTGCTTTTGCAGTTGCCCATCAGCATAGCAGCCCAGACGGCTGAAGCCTGTGCTGAGTTGACACAGTCTAAGGTGGGACCATCACAGTCTATACTGCTAGGAGGGTATATCAGGAGGGCATCGGAATTGTCCTCTTTGGAACCTCAGCTTCCTCCATCCACCTCATCTTCTATCTTCTGCTGCCAACTAGTTGCACTTTATAAAAGTCCTGAGGTAGCAGGAGCACTTAGAGGATGACCACAATGTGTGAATAGTGTTAACATTCATTGGTTGTCATGTTTTCATTGCTTGCTCTGGCTACTCAGAAAGATTGATAATGATAAAGAAGTATTGATAGAATTATTTCTTGTTATTGTCTTCATAGGTAAAGGGAGGAAAGGATTCAGTGCAGATGAAGGGCTAATCTGACAGATTCCGAGTTGTGCAAGGTAAACCATGTGACATCAGTGCTTTGGAATTTAATAGTGGAGAACATCTCTGCAAAATGCTCTTCATGACAAGCATCTCTTGCAGGTGCAGAGTGCCTGTCTGTACCTCTCTGGTCTCCAACCTCACCTTCCTCCTCCGCATGGTTCCTGTGATCGATCCAGTGGTACAATTGCTGGTGGGGAGGTCTGATCTCTCAGATTGTCAGGTTATAGAGCACACAGCAAGTCACCACAATCTGCAGACCTTCGTTGTCAAGTGCCACAGTGACCATTAGGATATCTAAACCTCTGCTTAAGGATCCCAATGGTGTGCTCAACGATATTCCTGGTGGTTCTTATCGTACGAATGCTCAATTGCTGTCCGGAGTTTCTTGGAAACCATGAGCCACTGAATCAGAGAGGATCGCTTGCCATCTACTAGCCAGCTATGCATGGTACACTGGGAGTCAGAGGCCTGTGGTAGAGATGACGGTCTTGTTATAATCACATCATGGTAGCTCCCTGGATGATGCACTGTCAGCATTCACATATGAGCTGTACATTGAGGAATCCTTTCTTGTTCCAGAAGAGAGGGTTTAAATGAGGAGCTTACACTGCCAGATGTATAGTCAATGACTGCCAGGACCATGAGGAATATTGGTGAATCCCAATGCTCTCTGCTTTTGGTCCTCTATGGCAATAGGAAATAATATATATTCATTCCCCAGAGTGTAACAAGCTGCAGAGACCTTCCTTATGGAGATGGGCACAGAAGATTATGATATGTGACTGATAATGCTGAAACAGGTGTTAAGTGCCACTGTGTCCATGATTGTTACAGGCAGTGTAGTCCTGGCTCTGCTATGGGATCTGAGGCTTTGTTGATCAATCAGTTTCCTCATGTACATGTCTTGGCTCACATGAATGTAGAGGTAATGCTCAGTGACAATCTTGCACTGGTTGGACCTCCTTCTGAGAGCCTTTCTTGACCTCCTGACCCCCTCTGCAGCAGCAGCTCTTGCTGCGCTGATTGGCCTGATTTCATTCTCCTACCAAGACAGACCACCAGAAGATGTCCAGGTGCTTGGTTTCTCTTGGCGACTCCTATAAGGTAGAGTAGCGCTAACTCTTCATAGATGAGGTCCAGTGAGAATTCCCAAGAATTAGTGTGTTGAAGAAGTCTTGTCAAAGTGCCCCAGAATTCTCCTGATATATATCAAATGTCTTCTCCTTAAAAAATGCAATCAATCTTCAACAAGTAGACAGTAATCGTTGAGCATGAGAAGGTGGTGAAGAAGGCATATGGTATGCTTGCCTTTATAGGACGGGATATAGAGTATAAAAGCTGGAGTCTGATGATGCAGCTGTATAGAACGCTGGTTAGGCCACATTTGGAGTACTGCATCCAGTTCTGGTTGCCGCACTACCAGAAGGACCTGGTGGCTTTTGAGAGAGTGCAGAGAAGGTTTACCAGGATGTTGCCTGGTATGGAGGGTCTTAGCTATGAGGAGAGATTGGGTAAACTGGGCTTGTTCTCCCTGGAAAGATGGAGAATGAGGGGAGACCTAATAGAGGTGTACAAAATTATAAACGGTATAGATAGGGTGAACAGTGGGAAGCTTTTTCCCAGGTCGGAGGTGACGAACACGAGGGGTCACGGGCTCAAGGTGAGAGGGGCGAGGTATAACTCAGATATTAGAGGGATGTTTTTTTACAGAGTGGTGGGGGCCTGGAATGCGCTGTCAGGTAGGGTGGTGGAGGCAGACACGCTGGCATCGTTTACGACTTACCTGGATAGTCACATGAGCAGTCTGGGAATGGAGGTATACAAACGAATGGTCTAGCTGGACCAATGAGCGGCACAGGCTTGGAGGGCCGAAGGGCCTGTTTCCTGTGCTGTACTGTTCTTTGTTCATGGCTTTAAGGAGGACTCAACAATTTATTCACTCCTGCTGAGCTGGTCCCCGCTACAAGTAGTTGTTAATTGACATGCAACTTACCAAATTGCTGTGCAAACTCTTTAAAGAGGGATAGCAAGCAACTTAATTGTGAACCAGCCCCTTACTGATCCGCTGGGCAGTCATTTACAGTTTCCAGTTCAATTGCTTTGCCAAGATAGCAACTGATGATGGGCTAAACCAGCGCTATAGTTTAAGATCCCAATCTTGCTCACCTCACAAGTTCTTGTAGCGCCCAAAGTATCTGGGAAAATCACTCCACTATTTTAATTCAGGGTAATACGAATAAATTCCTTCATTAGGTTTATATTATTTGTTTTCTTCCACTTCCCTCACCTTTTAGTACATTTGTTGCTAAAATTTTGGGATTGCACAAAATATTCATATTTTCAATATGCTTAGAAAAGCTGGGATTCTTTACTTTCTTGGAATGGATGTGAATTTCATGATTTTGCTAAAATTGCATGGAATTACATTGGATCTGCTGCACAGAAACAGAGCACTTTACTCAAGCGGTCTTTCCTCCACATGAGCCTTCTGTCACCTTACTTCATTAAACCTCATTTGTCCTCCCTCATTGGAAATCTGTGACCATAACTACTGAGAATACTGCAATCCACCATAATCCTGACCTTAGAATCATTTATACTGAAATAATTACTAAATTATTCTTTGGAATGGTAGAATCGTTGGGAGTTGTCCCTTTGCAATGGTGGGACTGCTAGGGAATAAGGGATTCATTCCAATGATGGGCTTTTTGCCAAGTAAAGGATTCTTTGGAATCCAGGTGTTCGATTTCTATCCATCTGAATATTTTTGTGAATCAGATGATTCATGTGGAAGGATGGAATTGCTGGAATTTAATGGATTTTAAAAATTGTTTTTGAATTGTCTGCGTTCTGGGCTTCTCACCATTGGCTGGTACTTTGCAGTTTTGTAATACTACAAAATAATTTTGAGGGCTGAGCAATTCTACTCACCCTCCTCTGTTATATATCTGAACTCTGCCTTTGCCTTACACCCTCCAGGCCCCCAACCCAATCTCTCCCACACCATTGCAAAGCAGTATCCTATTTTAGCCACTTCTTGGGTACGATGCTTCAGTAGAGCTTGGTCCAACTGAGAATTGCTGTTCATCCCGATTTCCTGAGCGGGAAATTGGACCCCCTTAAGTACATTTCTCTAGCACAGAAATGCGAGGAATAGGTGCCAAATTTGTGGGGTTATGTCTTGCACCCAACCAGCTTGTGAAGTACATCTGACTCAACGGGCCAAAGGGGCTTTTCTGCACTGTACGACTTTATGACTTTGACTCTATGACAGAGGATAGAAGGTCAAGGAATGGGGAAGCTGGCTAGGAGGGAACATGGGTGCCAAAGGGGAAGAATTCAGATCAACAAGGGGGCAACTATTGAAAGGCAGACATTGGAGCGAAGGAAAAGGCAAGGGAATTAAGGTCTGCGACCAGCAGAATAGTCTGAGACCTGAGTTCATAGAGGTTCCCAAAAAGTACGACTGTCGGCTTAAGAGACTGAACATTTTAGCAGATTTCAGCCCATAACGTTCACCTGAACTTACAACTTTGAGAAACTTCCTGCACTGCTCAGTAAACATGGAAACTCACTGCATAATAGCTGTCATAATTAGGAGCAGTTAAGAAAATTTGAACGTACAGGTTTCATGCGGAAACTTCAAACACAAGCTGAAACATGAACTTTCAACTTTTCATGATGTAACCCCCGAAGCAAATTTGATACATACTATATATTAGCTGATGTCCTGAAATTAGTTATAATAGCACTGTCAAATCAGATACAACTGGAGAGCAATAACATATTCTAACTGGTCATAGCAGTCACCATTGCTTTGTTTAAATTATACTAAGAATCAAAACAATCATTATTCATATATTAAAAATTGCAAGTTCTCAAAAGGATTGTAATATTCATGTTTGAATAATACTCTGGACTTTAACATTTAAATACAATATTTTGGTAAGAACTAATTATTGGTTCACATCTATTTGTAAGAGAAAGGTTGATATTAAATTGGTTTAACCTTTTCTTAAAACAGAAAGAATTTGCATTTATATATCTCCTTTCACAACCTCGCAGCCAATTAAGTGCTTCTGATGTGGAGTCAAAGTTGTACTGAAAGCAAAATGCAACAGTCAATTTGCAGACACAATAAGACCTCGCAAATGGCAACAAAATAAATAACCAGCTAGTCTTTTGTTAAGTAGGTGATGTTAAGGAATCTTTCGTATTCACCTGAGGGGGGCAGACAGGGCTTCGGTTTAACAAATCACTCCAAAAATGGAACCATTCACAGCGCAGCATTCCCACAGTATTATACTTAAGCTTTATCCATTTTGTTGTGTTAATTATAAAACGTACAAGTTAATCAAATACTTAGTAAAGATAGATAGTTGCTGCACCATTTAACATGCAGGGATTTATTTATTTATTTTGCTGTAATGATTAAGGAAACCATTACTTATATTTTTTCTAGGAAGCAATTAACATTTAACTGATTTTGGGGAGATCTTTTACAAATCGTTTTCAACCTTCCTTAACTGAAGAGGCACACACTTCCTCCACTTCTACATGCCTTTGCAACAGTATAAGGTCTGACGCACCATGAACAATGCTACAGTAAATTATTCCTACCATATCATTTTTCACAGTAAGCAGAATATGCACTGTTTCATAAGGAACACATTATAAGGAAAAATATATTGTTCTGCTGCTGTGTATGCGCCTTTAAGGCAGTGATGTCCAATTGCTGTTCACAAAATAAGGCCCAAAGTTTAATTTCTATTCACTTTAAAATCACAAATTTGGTTTTTGTTTCCAGATTTCATGAAGTAACTCAAAGACTGCAGTACTTTTGGTCCTTGTAACAAATTAATGTCCTATGTTAAATTTCACCTCGAGTGAGTTTTGGAGGGATTGTCGGACTGGAAGAGGTTAGAGACAGAGGGAGGAGAGATCTTAAAGGGGCTTTCATTCAAAGATGCAAAATTTTAATTTAAGGGTTTGGGTGACTGGAAGCCAATGGAGGTCTATGTGGACAGGTGAGTTGAACTTGATGTGTGATAGGATATGAAGCTGAAGGTTAGAGAATGAAGAGTGGGAGGTTGACCATGTTTAGCTAAAGATATTGCAGCTCTACTAAGACAGGAGGAGGGACAAGCAGGCTGAAAACCCAAAGATAGTGGTAGGATAGAGAGAGTTGGTGGACAAAGTGGAGTTGGATGTCCATTAAAGCTGCACCATGCTGGCAAATAATGCTACCTAGGGACAGCATGTAAGATAAGTAAAAGGGGGCCAAAGGTAGTTCATTGGGGGACTCTGGAGATAATGGTGTGGGGACACATTGTGAAAGGTAAGCCATTGCTGGCCTTCCTTTGGCGATGGTTGAACAGGCATGAGTGAAACCCAGCAAGGGTCATCCTGCTTAGCTGGAGATAGATGACGGGGCCACGTAGATAAAGCTTGCAGAGGGGCTAGAAAGATGGTAGAAGGATAATGTACCTTGGGTAATCTCTCTCTCCCCCACGTGCAAAGTAAATTCTTTCCACATCAGTAACATAAATAGAATCAGCAGGTTGTGAACAGCACTATGTATACACAATGTCAACTGAACACATCTTTATGATTCCGTATGAAAGAAAATACTGATCAAAAGTACCAGTTCCTCGGCTGCCTCCAATGAACAATTGTGAAATATAAAACTGGGTAACAAGTGGTGACTAAGAAACTCTAACAAAAAGTGTTTCTTTTACAACGTTAGGATAACGTGACAATTCAGCAGAATACATTTTTTCTTTAAGGAACACTCAGATATTGGCAAAAGGACAATGCAGGTCAACAATAAGCTCATTGAAAACTTTACAGCTATTCAGATGTGCTTACATTCAGACCTTTCAGTCTACATATGTCAGGGGTGGAACTGCATCATTTTCAGCTTCCTTGCCAGAATATTTGCAACTATGTGCCAAAACTAACAGAACCACTTGGAACAGTTAAAGAACCTTATCGTTCCTAAATACTCGATGCTATGTGCCGTGTCTCAAATTCACACAGGACAAAATGCTCCATTATATCATTGTCAATAAAACAGGAACGCAATGCAAGCCAAAATCATGCAAAGTCAAAATATTATTACATAAACACAACTAGACTGCAACAGACCTTGTTGAAAAACACGATGGTGAAAGGCAGGGAGAGGAAGTTTTTCTGTTGTCCAAGGTTCAGAGAAATAGGCCTGAAGCCAGGTCATACAGTATTTCAATGGTGCTGTCATTTCCTCTTGGTTTTCACATACCTCACAAGTAAATGAGGCCACTCTTGTCCTGCAGAATTAAATGATAACATTTCTTCAGCAAGTTTGGCATTTGTGAACTTTAAAATGGCTTCAACTGCATGGAAACAATCTTTTGTTAGTTTTCAATTTGACAACCAAATCTGAAGAGCAGTCTTCAAAATTGCAGATGAATAATAGTTCCCTAATGATTAAAAAAACAATTACAACATACCG
Organism: Mustelus asterias; assembly: GCF_964213995.1. NCBI lineage: Eukaryota > Metazoa > Chordata > Chondrichthyes > Carcharhiniformes > Triakidae > Mustelus > Mustelus asterias. The sequence goes on along the minus strand of NC_135811.1, from coordinate 37,683,975 downwards.
AGCATTCTGGTGAAAATTGATTCAAATGCTCGCTGCCTTATATTTTCTCTTAATTTTTTTTCTATCAATGAACCCTGAGAGATTTGAACACAATTCATAATTTATGAAGACCAACTTACAATACTTGACTGTTGATTAATATGAAAGTTTATTTTCTATACCGCAGCAACAGTGTTTGCATTCAACATGTCAAGTTACTTGTTCAGCGAAAGATAATTATTTATAGACATAGCTCCTTGGAACCATAATAAATCATCCACATACATCTACTTCCAGGCATGGCCTCAAAATGAAGTTGGAATGGATAATTTTAACATGCCGTGAACGCTTTTGAATGCAGTTCTAAGTATTGCAAATCTGTTTGTGATTTTCCTTTACCTCTTTCAATCCGCATCAGATTCACAACGCTGGTTAAAATCCTCTGCTATATGAAGAAATACACTGCAAATACACCAGAAAAACGTATTTTCTTCTGTCTAATGATCCGTCCCAATTCAACATTTTCTTCACGAAGTTTACAATATATTTACAGTTCAAGAATATTTACTATGAAAATAATCAGATCAGAGAAAATGTGTTTCCTGTGATTAAGTGACACCAAAACCAGTGTTTAATCAAGAAGCTCAGTGACTTCCTATTGATGACATTACCTCACTAATTCCTGGCAGAATATGGAGAGAGATATTAAGGTAAAAAAAAATCATTGCTTACAATCACAGCTGTGGAATGTTTAAGTTGATATCACCACCACCCCCCCGCACCCCCACCATTCCCTCCCCCCACCATTCCCTCTCCCCATGTGCTTATGATAAGCCCTCCTTTAAAGCAGAGGTCAAGCTAATTTGTACCGGTGTGCTTGGAATTAATGTGAACCACTTTTATTATTTGTTCGATTTACATGGCAGCTTAACTATCATTTTCACAAAGAAGTTTTCAATTTGTATTAAATGGACACATTGCATGAAGTAATACAAAACACAGTACTTGATCTTTATGTCACATCACAGGACACTGTGGGACATCATGGAGATTCTGAGTTCACTTCACTTACACCCATCTGCATGGGTGAACAACAAAATGAATTTAGATAGAATTACATTAAACCCACCTCAGGAAATGGTATGTTTTTAACTCGGATTTAATCAGAATTAAGCACCATTTACATAGTACATTTAGATTGGAATTAAGGGCTGATTTAGATCAAATTAGAATTAAAAACCTCCATGTAAACAGGGTTTTGTATCAAGCTGTGTCATGTCATTGATTAACTTAATAAATCTCAGGCAGCACAAGGCAATAAAAAGCCTACTATTGGAGTGCTACCTGGTTTCTTCTACATCACTGTTCCTCATGTTAATAACAATAACTTTTTGTCCACACAGTTACATTTTGGTGAATCAGAACTTTGATTTGGTCGCACATCAATGTGGTTTATGCAAACTCTTAATTCTCGGCTAGGTACCTCAAATAGGAACATGAGCACTTTCAATCTAACAGATAATAAGATAGCATTAGAACTGTTACATCGTGCTGACGTGCACCTGCTTTACTCATTACTATGGTATCAGAAATATGTCAACTGCAAAGAAATGCAATCCGAACAAATCCCAGTTAAGAAAAATAACAAGAACTTTTGTTTGTAATTCTTTCAGACTAGTTATAAATCAACATTTGCTTTCAGAAACAAAAGGAATAGAATTTAACAAACCTTTAATCAACTTCTTGGAGGACATTATGGGGCAGTCAATTAATCTACTGCACCCACCGCATTCAGTTTCCTATTAGTAGCCAGAAAAGCATGCAGTAGTTCACAAGACTTTCTTGATTCCAAGTTCAAAAATCTTTCAGAAATTCTGGGGATTGCACGAGCAGAAGTTCGCTCAAGCAACCTTCTTCTAAATGTGTGTATTATCGGTATACTGAGTGCGTACTAGGCATAGGTGAATTGTGTTGCAAATCCATTAACTTGTGCCTTATATCATTAATAAATAATCTCAACAGTCTTAAGTGCAGCTTTTTTTCTGTAAATTGGTTTATACAATTTTATAAATAATACAAATTTATCTGTTACAAACCATGACTGATATTCCATTTTATCTGCATACAACACCAACTGTCGCCAACGTTGCGACTGGCTGAAGGAAACAGATTATGCAGCAGTTAAAACATGTACAACTTCCTACTGGTGTCTTGTCATTGCCATTACTTGGTACCACAGCTGGAGTATGTTAAAAGGTTCATTTAACAAGGAAAAATACATTTTGGTGACTTAAATATATTGACATAAGCATACTGACCAGATGTCAATGCATAATACTTAAAGAACTATTAAATAAACAGTCGCTATAATTGTACAAAATCAACGGAGTTATTTTAGAAATGTATTAAAATGTATTCTCTGGCACAGGAACATTTAAGCATATAAAATCAAAATCTAGTCATGCTTTCTAACATCTGTTTTTATTTGTTAAGCAAACAATTTAAAACCACTATCTTTTCAACACAGCTAGTTTCAATAATGAGACTAATACTGGTGTCCTTTAATTGTAATATTGTGAAGATTCTGAAATCCAGTGGGGGCAGTTTTGTATTCAGCACCCATTTGGAACTTGAAATTCAAGCATATGTACCTCAGGCCTCACTTGGTATGGTTAGCTTAGATAGCTGTCACTAACACCTAGGGGTTTATTAATAGGCAGAAATTAATTGTATGTAGACTGAATTAATGAGATGGAAAAACATGCATATTTCAGCTAATGCTGAGGGGAATGGCCTCTGTTGAAGCATCCTTAATGAAGTAGTCTGTCTAAAGCAATGATGTGCAGAACAGAACCCAGTGAATTAAAGTGCTCGGCTGATCATGTAGGTTGCAACTACTGTAAAAACTGCTGTGAAATGTAAACACCAGACAATGGTTTTAAGCACAAAGTTGACCCCTGTTGCGCATTCTGCAGCCTGCTATCTACAGATTTATAAATAAATGATTAGATGTAAAATCTCTGGAGGATTTTTCTTTTCCACAGCAATTACAGGAGCAGATTATTACCATTCAAGTGCAGTTCCAGTTAAAGTTCATTGACTGGCAGGAATCATTCATTTCTGTCCTTATGCCTTAAGTCGCTGTGACAGGGAAACTTACAGCTAAGCATGTAGTAAATAAACTGTAACAAGACAACTCAATATAAACATATACTGTGCATAGGTTGGTTTTAGGAAAAACAACATTAACAAAATCAGCAGACTAAATTGGCAAAATAAATTCCTTTTTAGTATGATCTGTCAACCAGGGCATTCATTCTATTGTCACCTTTGCATGGGTGTCATACTTTTATATAGTGCAATGATGTGTAAAATACTACAACTTGGACAATGTCTGATAAATGAATGCCTTAGATTTATATTATCCAATAAGATTACAAATATTCAGTGACTCTAACTAGTTCTTAGAATTAATGACAGGATGTGCATTTTATGTGATAGTCATCTCCGAGTGACTACAAGCATTCCATAATCATTTACAACCAGTAACATGCCTATCATTATGATCATGTTGAATGCTGCTTGTCTACTGTGGTTAGAAATTACACGTTCTGGAAAAGGCCATGTGCATGTGTATGAAGTAGAATTCTCCTCCCGCCATGACACTTCCTTTGGGAACTCTACAAAAAGGTTGTATAAACAGAAAGGGGGAAGGTACTTCTCAAGCAGGAATGTTATAATGAATCCCTGTTTGTGAGGGATAATTAGAAAGCATTTTAAAAGGGCCACACAAATAAATATTTGTGCATGTGTATGCACTTTGTAAGTACGGACAGGAAATGCACGATATGTGCACTACAGTGGAGAAATAGATCTCAACATCTTTCCACGATGACTTGATGGTATGAACTATGATAAATGAAATTATGAGTAGGTCACACTGTGGTTGGGTCATCTAGGAATATTTTCTAAATATTATAATGGTCCTTTATCGATTCTGCTTATGTGAAAAAGTTCCAGTGTGATGAGGACCTGGATAATAAGCCTCAAATTATAGCCATGATTATTTAGCCAAAATTAGTCAGTAGTCCTTCCTGGTCATACATGCTCAGCCTCACTAACTCAATGCAACACACTTAATGCAACAAAGTAGAAACGGAGTTAGACTGCACTCCATGTGTACTTCAGCAAAAAACAGTTCAGTGCATGGAATTAGCATGCCAGTTGAGTTTTAGTAAAGAGCTAATTGTCCGACCAACTCTTGACCATATTAAATCATGAAGGTGGTCCAGCTGAATAAGACAGATATTGGTCTCAGTCAGTAGCTTTTGAAATTCCAAGCAATGATAGACAGCTCCTTAAACTGGTCTTACATCTTGTGCCAAGATTTGGTTTGCCACTGCAAAATCATCTTTTCCAACTGGACTACTTTTACATTCTTAAAGTTAGCAACCTCAAACTAGAGTCACACTGCTGTTCCATGATTCAACAGAATGCAAGAACCACATTGCTTAAAGCAAGAACTACAGTCCAACTACTTTAATACATAGTTGCTGGTAGAGCTTTTGAGGTTCTGTGGAAATCCACTGCTTCCCTTTTTGATCTCAAGTTTTTTGCCTGTTTGTTTTCTGTCCCCGTAGAGCTACTGATTAACAATTATAACAATTGAATTAAAAAGAGCTTTTTTATTGTACTCCCAAAGTAATTTTGAATAGATGGAAAATATTACAAACAGGTCAGAAGTTCAATGAACTGAAACAGCAATTTGAGTTTATTTACAAAATCGGGAAAACTTAGAGCAAATTTGTCTATCATCGGAGTAAAAAAAAGATAAATATCATACATTTCATCAGGTGTCATTTCATAAGATTTCGTCAGACTATTCCTTCACCAGTAATTAGAATGATCTTTTGGGAAAATAACTTAAAAATCCTTAATGTTTGATAGTGGACCAGACATCTTGTGCTCCAGGTAGGAAAAGAAAGAACAGAGGAGTAGGCCATTTGGTCCCTTGGGTCTGCTCCACTATTTAATATGACCATGGCTGATCCTCTATCCTAATGCAATATACCCACTCCCAACCCATACCCCTTGATTCCTTTAGGGTTTATTTCCTTCTTAAAATTATTCAGTGATTTGGCCTCCACAGCCTTCTGTGGGAGGGAGTTCCACAGGTTCACCAGTCTGAGTTGAGAAATTTCTCTTCATCTTGGTCCTAAATGGTCTGCTCCATATCCTGCAACTGTGACTCCTTATTCTAGACCGGCCAGCCGGAGGAAACAACATCCCTACATCTTTTTGATTCGATTTATTGTCACATGTATTAACATAGTGAAAAGTATTGTTTCTTGCAGGCTATACAGACAAAACATACCGTCCATAGAGAAGGAAACGAGAGAGTGCAGGATGTAGTGTTACAGTCATAGCTAGGGTGTAGAGAAAGATCAACTTAATGCAAGGTAAGTCCATTCAAAAGTCTGACAGCAGCAGGGAACAAGCTGTTCTCGAGTCCGTCGGTACGTGACCTCAGACTTTTGTATCTTTTTCCCGAAGGAAGGAGGTGAAATAGAGAATGTCCGGGGTGCATGGGGTCCTTAATTTAGAAGAATGAGAGGGGATCCAGTTGAAACGTTTACAATTCTGAGGGGTCCGGACAGACCAGCTCCCATCTATTGACTCAAAACGGTATGTTTTGTCTGTGTAGCGTGCAAGAAACAATACTTTTCACTGTATGTTAATACATGTGACAATAATAAATCAAATCAAAAAGATGTAGGGATGTTGTTTCCTCTGGTTGGCTGGTCTAGAATAATTATGCTGGCTGCTTTGCCAAGGCAGCGGGAAGTGTAGACAGAGTCAATAGATGGGAGGCTGGTCTGTCCAGACCTCTCAGAATTGTATACGTTTCAATTGGATCCCCTCTCATTCTTCTAAATTCCACTGTTTACAGGCCCAGTCGACCTAACCTCTCCTCATATGACAATCCTGCCATCCTAGGAATCATCTGGTGAATCTTCACTGCACTCCCTCTATGGCAAGTATATCCTTTATTAAGTAAGGAGACTAAAACTGTACACAATACTCCAGGTGGGTCTCAGCAAGGCCCTGTACAGCTGAAGCAAGACATCCTTGCTCCTGCACTCAAATCCTCTGGCAATGAAGACCAAAATACCATTCATAAAAAACGAATAAGTCAAATGCCTTGCTGTCAATGACAGTTACTCTTGCCGGCAATAAGTTCTCTTGTCCAGACCTAGACCTAGCTTATGACAAGGTATGGAACCAAGTAGCTTTGACTAAATACAAACTACATCAGTGAATACGTTTTGTGGCTTGACAGCATTATTGTTGGTTCATTTCCATTATTTTGAAGATGATCAGGAAAATGCTGATAGATTTGCCCTACTTTTTAGGGTCAATTCCCTGCTGAACTAACATTTCACACTGAGGAACACCTGCAGAGAGGAACAGACAAACTTCCTCAGCTTATAAAGAGCTTGATTTGACCATCAGCATCATGACAACCAATGCCATTGTCCAGGATGTTGGCACACCACCAACTATCTGCATTGGTAATGAATCACTGGAGGTTGTTGATAGATTTACATATCTAGACTTCAGAATCACCAACAATTATTACCCGATGCTGAAATCGCCACACACATGGCAAAAGCTGCAGCTATGTCTAAGCAGAGAAAGCGTGTGTGAAACAATAGCAACCTGACTGAGAACATCAAACTATGAAGTTATCAAGCCTACATCCTTAGCGCAGTCCTTTCCAATGGTGAGACCTGGATGACATACACTAGGGCTGAGAAAAGGCCGAACAGTTTCCTTGTTCACTGTCTCAGACATGTTCTCAGCATCTCCTGGCAGGACAAGGTCACCCAACAATGGTCCTGCTGCTTTCTAATTTCATCAGCATACACTAATTTCCAAGCCAATGTTGTCACTGGCTCAGTCACGTTCATTGAATAGAAGATGGCTTTATATCCAAAGATCTTCTGTATGGCGAAATTGACTACTGGGTTCTCAACTTCCTGGGTTTCCATTCTGCTACAAGGAACAGCTGCAAGCGAGATAAGGAAATGGCGGATATTGACACTGATCACTGGGAAGCAATCATTGGTGGCCATGTCCTCTGGAGGCTGACTGCATGATAGGGCATTGTAAGAGGCGAGGAGAAATTATAAAGCCCAGCTAGCCTGGAGGAGGGCCCAGAGAAAACAGAGGCCAGTGAATTGAGCACCTTCTCAGTCCTCCTCTGAAGCAGAGACTGTCATTTCAGAATGGGGCTCCCGTGCCACAAGAGGCAATGCTTAACACAGAGCTGCCCCATCATGGTGCAAACCATCATCTTATGAGATGGTCAATTCTCCACATCACCAGGGAGCTGCACTGTATCGATTTGGTTGTCCTCATTATAGCAAGAATGTTGTTGAGGCCCATAACCTCACAATGTTCACTGACTCAGCATATTGTATTTACACATCCACCTTTAAACATCCGACAGCAGGACTACCTCCACTTTAGCAGCCAGTAGCTGAAGTTAAGTGGCTGCTCCATCACTTGCCTGGGATTTCTTTCCCCTCATTTTTGTCTGTCATTTCTTAGCCTAGTCCCTTTCAAAATTGACAAAACGTGTTGAGACATGTTCTGACCTCTTTTCGCAGCTGCAAGGCTTTGTGTTTTCTGACTCTGACACTCTTCTTTCATTCTTCACAACCCTCTAACTTTCATCCTTGCTGTAAATTTCCCTTCCCATTAACACTGAGCTTCCTATTTACATTAAATCTGCACCTGGAGCTACAATTAATTAGAATAATGAGCTGAACACAAAGATCATGCACAAATAGTACATTTCACTCCAGAGTGATGTTTTATACCCGGTTGAAGCCACTTAGAAGCTAAACTGCTGCAATCTTGGAGATTCGTTCTGATGTATCCAAAAGTTCTGCAAGGACTGAACAGAATGATGAAAGTGGATTTCTACTCCCTTTCCGAGCTGACCCATCCAGAACAGTATCAATGAGGTTTGGCAAATTTTAAATTAGTGCAGGCCAAGAAGTTGGCAGGAATCAGCCATCTATTGTTGAAATTGGATGAGTTGAAGGACACCGCAAAGTGCCGGCTCCAAGTGGAGAAGATCTCCAAGAAGATCGCGCATATCGACACAGACATCAAATTTCTACAAAGATGCAAGAAAGCAGACAAGATACCGAAATCTTCTCCAGAGCCTTCAACATGTCATTGATGAAGACGAACATCTCGCCAAGGCCATCCCCACACCCCCACTTCTTGCCTTCAAACAACCGCACAACCTCAAACAGACCATTGTCCGCAGCAAACTACCCAGCCTTCAGGAGAACAGTGACCACGGCACCACACAACCCTGCCACAGCAACCTCTGCAAGACGTGCCAGATCGACACGGATGCCATCATCTCATGTGAGAACACCATCCACCAGGTACACGGTACATGCTCTTGCGACTCGGCCAACGTTGTCTACCTGATATGCTGCAGGAAAGGATAACCCGAGGCATGGTACATTGGGGAGACCATGCAAAAGCTACGACAACGAATGAATGAACACCGCTCGACAATCACCAGGCAGGAGTATTCCCTTCCAGTTGGGGAACACTTCAGCAGTCACGGGCTTTCAGCCTCTGATCTTCGGGTAAGTGTTCTCCAAGGCGGCCTTCACGACACACGACAACGCAGAATCGCTGAGCAGAAACTAATAGTCAAGTTCCGCACACGAGGACGGCCTCAACCGGGATCTTGGGTTCATGTCACACTATCTGTAACCCCCACGACTTGCCTGGACTTGCAAAATCTCACTAACTGTCGTGGCTGGAGACAATACACATCTCTTTAACCTGTGCTTAACCCTCTCTCCACCTTTAAGACTTGATTACCTGTAAAGACTCGCATTCCAACCATTATCTTGTAAATTGAGTGTGTGTCTTTATATGCCCTGTTTGTGAACTGAAATCCCACTCACCTGATGAAGGAGCTTGAGGCTCCGAAAGCTAGTGCTGCCAAATAAACCTGTTGGACTTTAACCTGGTGTAGTGAGACTTCTTATTGAAGGACACTGCCAGGGACCTGAGAGAACAGGCACAGGGGAGATGGATCATAGTGGTTAGGCAGGTTGGACAAGACTGGGAAGTCCAGCATTTCCCTGTGAAGTCCTGATGAGCATTCCTGCAAGAGAACTTCATATACATGTTAAAAACTTATCTCACTGGTGCCCTTCTGCCCACAATACAGCTCCCAGAAGATTTGCTCTGACGGGAATCCCAGCACTACTATCTTCACGAAGCCTCAAGTTAAAGTAGCAGTTGGCCCCTTTATGCTATGAGAACCTGAAGGATTCTTTCAATTTCTGGCAGATGTCCTTGCTCGACAATCACCAGGCAGGAGTATTCCCTTCCAGTTGGGGAACACTTCAGCAGTCACGGACTTTCAGCCTCTGATCTTCGGGTAAGCGTTCTCCAAGGCCCCAATGTGCTTGCGTTCAATGTCTGAGTTACCCACTAACTCTCCCGTTTGTTCAAAATTTTCTTTTTCAAATATTTAATCAACTTTTTCACCCATCATTGGGCCAGATCAGGTACTCCATTTCCCAATGGTGTTTGGGGGGGTGGGGGGAGTTTGGAAATTCTCCTAATTTGTCCTTTTATTATTTTGGTAATGGTCATTAATTGATGTCATTAGTTATCAACTCACCGCGAGAGTAAATATTTGTCTTATTTACCATATCAATAGTATCATAATATCCAACACTTTTATCAAACATCCTCCTAATCGTCTCTATTCTGTTGAAAAAGCTGCCCTTTCACTAATTTCACCTCATAAGTAAATGGCATAATGCTGATTTCATCCTCAAAATTGGGCAGCATGGTGACACAATGGTTAGCACTGCTGCCTCACAGCGCCAGGGACCCAAGTTCAATTCCAGCCTTGGGTGACTGTTGTCTGGAGTTTGCACGTCCTACCAGTGTCTGCGTGGGTTTGCTCCGGGTGCTCCGGTTTCCTGCCACAGTCTAAAGACGTGTGGGTTAGGTGGATTGGCCATACTCAATTGCCTTTCGTGTCAGGGAGATTAGCAGAGTAAAAACGTGGCGTTACGGTGATAGGGCCCAGATGGTATTGTTGTCAGTGCAGGCTTGATGGGCCGAATGGCCTCTTTCTGCACAGTAGGGATTCTATGATTCTATTAAAATTGAAGACCTGAATTAGCCAAAAGTGGAAATTACTGTACTTTTTCCATTTTGTTCCCCCATTTTATTTTCACTAAATGCCTATTGCAATCCAGAAATGAAATTTTATAATTACTGGTGCTGTTAAATCATTTCTATTCTTTCAGCTATTATTAACTGAAAAATTGGGGCATTTCAGTGATACTCCTATGGACCAACTTGGAGAAATTGGAGTAGCATGCCTGAAACTTCTGTTCTAATATATATATCTGCAATTTATGATAAAACTGTGCTGTTCTTCTCATTAGAATTCTTTTTGAGCAGTGGTACATGCCAGTGAGCTAAAGTAGCCTTCCACCCTTATGTCCATTAACCTGACACATTGACCACCAACAATGCACCGCCATGTAACACATGCATCACAGTACATTCATAATCTGTTCAAGAAGTTAAGAACAAACTAACATATTCTCTAACTTTAACAGCATAATGGTTTTGACACCACATAGAGAACAACGTTTAATGTACATGCACATACTTGCAGCATAACTCACATAATTGGAGGTCGGTCACCAGTGGTGTGCCCCAGGGATCTATTCTGAGACCCTTGCTGTTTGTCATTTACATAAATGACCTGGATGAGGAAGTGGAGGGATGGGTTGGTAAGTTTGCCGACGACACGAAGGTTGGTGGGGTTGTGGATAGTCTGGAGGGATGTCAGAAGTTACAGAGGGACATAGATAGGATGCAAGACTGGGCGGAGAAGTGGCAGATGGACTTCAACCCAGATAAATGCGTAGTGGTCCATTTTGGCAGGTCGAATGGGATGAAGGAGTACAATATAAAGGGAAAGACTCTTAGTACGGTAGAGGATCAGAAGGACCTTGGGGTCCGAGTCCTTAGGACTCTAAAATTGGCCCCGCAGGTGGAGGAGGTGGTTAAGAAAGCATATGGTGTGCTGGCCTTTATCAATCGAGGGATTGAGTTTAGGAGTCCGGGGATAATGATGCAGCTATATAGGACCCTCGTCAGACCCCACTTGGAGTACTGTGCTCAGTTCTGGTCGCCTCATTACAGGATGGATGTGGAAAAGATTGAAAGGGTGCAGAGGAGATTTACAAGGATGTTGCCTGGATTGAGTGGCATGCCTTATGAGGATAGGCTGAGGGAGCTCGGTCTTTTCTCCTTGGAGAGATGTAGGATGAGAGGAGACCTAATAGAGGTATATAAGATGTTGAGAGGCATAGATCGGGTGGACTCTCAGAGGCTTTTTCCCAGGGTGGAAATGGCTGCTACGAAAGGACACAGGTTTAAGATGCTGGGGATAGGTACAGGGGAAATGTTAGGGGGAAGTTTTTCACACAGAGGGTGGTGGGCGAGTGGAATCGGCTGCCGTCAGTGGTGGTGGAGGCAAACTCAATAGGGTCTTTTAAGAGGCTGCTGGATGAGTACATGGGACTTAATAGGATGGAGGGTTATAGGTAGGCCTAAAAGGTAGGGATATGTTCGGCACAACTTGTGGGGCCGAAGGGCCTGTTTTGTGCTGTAGTTTTCTATGTTTCTATAATGCTATATTTAACTACTGCATCTATAATATAGAACCATAGAATCCCTACAGTGCAGACAGAGGCCATTTGGCCCATTGAGCCTGCACCAACAACAATCCCACCCAGGCCCAATCCCTGTAACCCCATGTAATTACCCTGCTAATCCCCCTGATGTTAAGGGGCAATTTAGCATGGCCAATCAACCTAACCTGCAGGTCTTTGGACTGTGGGAGAAAACTGGAGCACCTGGAGGAAACCCATGCAGACACAGGGAGAATGTGCAAACTCCACACAGACAGTGATCCAAGCCGGGAATCAAACCTGGATCCCTGGTGCTATGAAGCAGCAGTGCTAACCACTGTGCCACTCTATGATATTCCTGTGCTAAAATGTATAAGAAAGAAGTAATATCAATGAAGAAATGCACAGGTGTCCCGTATGCTAATCAAACTGCCAGCTTTGAAACTAATCAGAATAATGTCTGCATGGTTTATGATTGAAAACATTGAACTATTTTACATCACCCTCAGTAATCATCAACAGATAACAACATATAGGTAAGTTACTGACAAGAGCAATTTCAAGGGAATTTTAAGACCATTGAGTGTTCAGGTATTTCAGACCGTTATGCAATAGTAAGTGCATCCAATTTTCACCTGGCCAGAAACACTGTACATTCCAATACACAACATTGTAGCATACTGCCAGCAGTAAGGCATTCAGTGAAATGTTAGCTGGAATTACTCAAATTTACTGCCTCAATGAGCGGGATCGAGGTACCTGACCTATGTTAATGAATGTGATTTTGTATAGTGTTGATGGTAAAGGGCAACACATTGAGTGAAAAGCCAATGAAGATAAAAAATAGCAGAGATTCCAAGATTTATTATTAAAACAATCTTCAAAATTCAGAAATTTCTTTGTACTAGTACAAAATTCTAGCCAAAGGAGAGCATATATAGGCTTGGACTACAATTATACAATTCTGAATATTGCTTCAAAACTGAATTCATGTCCTGTCTGTCTCCTTGGTGTGTATAAACATATTAGAAATCCCTTTGCAAGGTTGTTCTCTGTGCTCTTTGCCCCCTTGCTGGTCCATACAAATTGATTTCTAATCAACAGACATTGTTCATTATAATAATACAATAAATGATTTCATTTGTTTTAATCTTCAGGATTGAAGGACTCTGAACTTTTCAAATCAGCTAATTCCTGCAAATGAGGTGCATTCCAGCCATCGAGAACATCGACAAATTGGTTGTGATGCACAGCATTACAACAATAAAGTTTAGACATTAAGTGAGCTCCACAACAAAGACTTAATTAAAATCACTAGCACTAATTCTGTGATTCTACACCATGGGGAAGCTGTAATCTCAGGGAGTGCTGGTCGGAAATGGAGCTACAAGATTGTAGATCCAATTCTCCAACTCTGCCAGTGCTGCTCCCCACTGAGATCACAAAATTAACACTTAGAAGACAGTCCCGTCTATCAAAGTTTTGAAATGGCTAAAGTCTCCGATATATAAAACTCCCCTTCCCTTATCCCACCCCACCATGCTTGTGTCTTCCTCCCTCTTCTGAAGACGGTGTCTTAACAGTTACAAATTTGGATTGTGCCATTCATATTTCTCATGTTCAGGGACATCCTTTCGTGTTCCTTACATTCCAGAGTTGGCTCACATTGCTCAATTTCTACTTATATAATAGTCACCCAGGTGATTTAATAATACTCCCTTCTTAACTTACAAACTGGATACTGTAAACCCATGCATCTCCAATGTACACTTCTGCATTTTAGCAAAATCAGAACTGATGAACGCTGGCAAGACAAGATTGATAAACCAAGAAGCTGGCTTATTAAGAATGTCATTAGTGAGTGCTAGAGGCACCATAAGTTGAGCTTGATCCTGCTCTGGCCTGACTTCCACATTTTGCTTTAGGGATCATTTCGTAGCAATCAAAAACTGGCACCCTGGCTGTTACTCCTCTTTTCACTGCTGTGGCTTTCAGGTTCTTGTGGAATTACATCAGGATATTTCAACCTAGCACAAAATTGAACTAACAAGTTAAGTTTGACAAATTCAATAGAGTTCCTTTTGAAAAGCTAGCTGCTTGACTACATAAAGGGAATGCAATAAATGTAATGGGTATGGATTTTCAGAAAGCCTTCAATAAGGTACCTTATAAAAGGCTTGTTAAAAAATCCTCAGCGCATGTTAGAAGGAATGGTACCATGTGGAGAGAAATTTAGTTAATCGACAAGAACATTAGAATAAATGCACGTTGCTTGGATGAAAGTGAAGTGTCCTTGGGCTAAAGTTGGGTCTATCGTTATTCACGGAATATATAGATGATCTTGACTTGGGTTCAGAGATCATGGTCAGAATTTTCCCAAAATATTTCTAAGTGTCAAAACGGCAGGAAAACTGGAGTGTTCCATGCCAGTCTCTCAGGCACACTCCGCATCACAATCTTTAGACAGAGTCCTCACGGAGCTATGGAGGCTCCAGGCACATCACTCTCCCAAAGTGGCTTCAGCTGAGCGCTGTTAGCAAGGGGGAGCTGCATTTAAACACTAGCAATGCACTCACAGTCAGTCATGCCAGGCAGCTCCACGCTTAAAGAGGGAGCTCTGGAACAGCTGCTGGATGCAGTGAAGGAGAGGAGGGCCATCTTTGTCCCCCCACCTCGACAACCTCGGGGTCAGGCTGGCTACCTTGTGTAGGGTGCTCACCATCCACCTCGCAGGCAAGGTAGGGTCCAGTTTAACATTTGATCTGAGAAAGGCACCTCTGACTGCAGCTCTCCCTCAGTCCTGCACAGGCAAGTCTAGATTATGTACTCATGTCTCTGGAGGGGGACTTTAATTCACTACTTTCTGACTCAGCAGGCTGGCATGATAGGGTGTGAAGAACAAAGATGCTTAAGGGTTCAAATATACAATTCCATGAAACTATGAGTACAGGGAGCTAATCAACAACTACTTGCATTTATGTAAAATGTCTTTAATACAGTAAACATCGCAAGGTGCTTCACAGCAATGATTAACAGTTCAACATTTAACACCAAGCTACATAAGAGATATTAGGAAAGATGATCAAAAACTTGTACAAAAAGGTCGATTTTAATTATAAGGGAGAGATAGGCAAAGAAATAGAGGGGGTTAGACAGGGAATTCTGGAAATTAGGACCAAAGCAACTGAAATCATGGCTACCAATGGTGGGATTTGAATACAGAATGGCAAAGAGGCTAAAATTGAAAGAGTGTGATGATCTAGGAATTTTGTAGGGCTGCAGGGGGCTACAGAGAGACTTAAAAACAAAGATCAGAATTTTGGAGGCTTTGCTCGATCAGGAACCAGCATAGGTCAGCAAGTACAATGGTGACGGGTTAACTTGATGTGATTAAGGCATGGTTTGCAGATTCATGGATGGTCTCAAATTTACACAAGCGCACAACGTAAGAATACAAGAAATAAAATCAGGAGTCGGTCACTGGGCCCTTCAAGCCTGTCTCACAATTTTAATATGATCGCAGCAGATTTATGCCGACTTCAACTCCTTTTTGGTGTCATTTCCCTATAGCCTTCTCTTCCTCGATCAGTCAAATATTTATTCACCTCCACTTTAAATACTTCTAATGATGCAGCATCCACCACCCTTTGGGGCAGAGAATCCCAGAAAAAATTTCTACGCTTCTCAATTTTAAATGACCAGCCCTTTATCTTGGAGCTGTGTCCCCTTGTTCGAGACTGTCCCACTAGTGAAAACAGTTATTTACCCTGTCAAGTTCCTCAAGATCTTATATGTTTCAATAAGGTCACCTCTCACTCTTCTAAACTCCAAGAAATACAGACCCAGGCAATTTTGTCTCTCTTGATAGGGCAACCCTCTCATCCCGGGAATTAGCCTGGTGAATCTCCTTTGGACTGCCTCCAAATATTACTACAACCTTTTTTAGGTAAAGGGACCAAAACTGTATACAATATTCCAGTTGAGTTCTAATGACCACCCTGTACAATTGCAACAGAATCTCCCTATTTTTAAACTCTAACCCCTTTGCAATAAAGGCCAAAATGCCATTTGCCTTCTTAACTACTTGTTGAACCAGCCTGCTTAGCTTTTTGTGATTCATCCACTAGAACACCGATATTCCTCTGTACTTCATTCACCTGCAGTCTTTCCATTTGGATAATAATCTGCTTTTGATTCCTCCGACCGGAGTGCATGATCTCACACTTCCCCACATTAAACTCCATTTGCTAGGTTTTGCCCAGTCACCTAATCTATCTATATCCCGTTGCAGAATCACAATACCCTCGTCAGAACATGCCCTTCAACCTATCTTCAACACCATCGGCAAATTTGAAAACCTTACATTCTGTTCCTTTCTCCAGGTCATTCGTGCAAACGGTAAACAATTGCGGACTGAGACTGATCCCTGTGGTATTCCACTAATTACATCTTTCCACTCTGAAAAGGACTCGTTTATTCCAACTCACTGTTTTCTATGTAACAGCCAGTTTTCAATCCATGCTAACACACTTCCTCCAATTCCATGGGCTTTTATTTTAAGCACTAGTCTCTCATGCAGCACCTTGTCAAATGCCTTTTGGAAATCTAAATACACGACACCTTCAGGTTCCCTTCTATCTACTCTCTCTGTTACATCCTCAAAGAATTTGAACAGATTTGTTAAACATGATTTACCTTTCGTAAAACTATGTTGGCTAGGTTTGATTATATTCAGCTTTCCTAAATGATTAGCTAATTCCTCTTTGATTATTGGCTCCAGCTTCTTGCCAATAATAGATTTTAAACTGTCCTAAAGATCCCTGCTTTCTGACTTTCACTCTTTTGAACAAGGGAGTTCCATTGGTTGTTTTCAAAAAACTTCAACCAATGTCCACTATCTCTGCAACCACTTCCATTAAAACCCTAGCATGCAGTTCATCGGGTCCTGGTGACTTGTCTGCCTTTAGCCACTTTAGTTTCTCTAATACTCTATCCCTTGTGATTGGGATTTTTGAGAGTCCTAGCATGTTATTTGAAATCAGCCCATCTGATATCTTAGGGATTTTTGCCATCATGGTAAAGGCTGATGGAAAAAATTTAGCATATCTACCATTTCTTTATTTGCTGTTATCAATTCACCTCGTTCAGTAGAGGTCCCACGTTTACCTTAGCCGCCTGCTTCCTATTTAGATATCCATAGAAACTCTTACTCTTTGTTTTTATGCTGCATGCAAGTTTTCTTTCAAAATTCATTTTCTCCCTTCTTATGAGCTTTCTGCTGCAGGATTCTAAAACCTTCTCTTGCCACTTTGTATATCCTGCTTTTCAATTTAACATTATTCTCAACCTCCTGTGTTAACCACGGATTTTGCCTCTTTCTCATGGAATCCCTCTTTTTAATTGGGATAAACTCCTGCTCGGCATTTTGGACCAGTTGTTTCAATATCTGCTACTCTTCACCTACTGACCGATATGTTAACTTCTTTACCCAGTTCACTTTAGACAACTCCTCCCTCATACCATTATAATTGCTCTTATTTAAGTTGAAGACACTGGTTATGGACCTATGGTGTTCATCTTCAAACTGTATCTGAAATTCTATCATATTGTGGTCACTACCTCCAAGGGGATCCTTCACCACAAGATTCCTCATTAATCCTTCTTCATTAAACAAAACCAAATCTAAAATCGCCCATTCCTGGGTAGGATCCACAACATACTGCTCTAAAAAGCAACGTCTGATGCACTCCACAAATTCTTCTTCTACGCTACCATTGCCGGTTTGGTTTGTCCAATCAATATGTAGATTAAAATCTCCCATGATAATTGCAGTTCCCTTCAAACATGCCCTTACTGTTTCCCCATTTATGCCCTGAATTCTTGAGAGGTTACATTTTGGGGAACAGGCGCTTGAGCAAAATATTCTTGCAGGGCCAAGGGTAAGAGCAAAAGAATGGGCCTGACTGTATTGCTCCACAGAAAGCTGGTGTGGACTCAATTGGCTGAATGCCACACCCATTTCTGTGCCATAATGACTCTAGGTGGAGGAAGCCTTGGTGACAGTGCAAATTTGTGGTCCAAAGCTCACCATGGTGCTAAATAGAGCACTATGGCTGTGATCAGTCTGGTTCAGCTTCAGACAGTTGCCAGGGAGAGGGATGGCATAGGTGGCTGGGGAACAGAGTTTGGGGCAGGGACAAAGTCAAGGGCTTCAGTTTTTCCATTATTTAGCTGGAGAAAATCTTTTCTCAAAAAATAAAAAAGGTTATCCAGCAGTTTGGGCTTCAGAAATAGAGTTGCAGAATACAAGAGTAAAGGACTAATAATACATTTTTCCAAAACATACCCGGATATTGGTGGCAGCCTTCCATCTTTTAAGACGGTGATTTGTGCCGTGGTCGTGCTTGGTATACTTGCTTTCAGTCATTCTTCACAAAAGTAATTCAGATTACAATGTTTGATTTTTTAAAAAAGTTTCCAATCTTTACTTTTAGGCAACTACCCTCTGCTACCATATTCCCTCCAAAACCAGATGGGGAAGTATGAAATTAGATGTCAAACATATTACTAGGTCTATTGACATAATGTAACATTACATATATCTACCTCCTCCCTAACCAACACCCAATGTTCTCGAGGTCTTACCCTATATGTGCTCAAGGTACTTAATCAATCCTTCACCTGTATATCCTTAATCTTGATACAACATACCATTACCACTGAAGGGATATGACAGCAGCAAAGGAAAGAATAAGCCAAAGAGTGTCAGTGCCAGAACACAACCCTGTTTGACCCCCAATGTAAATCTCAAAGGGTTCTCATGTTGCTGAATCATATAGTCATAGATAGAGCAAATCAGTCTGAGTGCATTAGAATAGACCACCTCCGCTCAAATGGTCGAATGCCTTTATTAATCTCAACAAGGCAATATTTAAAGTAGTCTCTTTTGTTCATCACATTTCTCTTGCAATTGATGGACCAAGAGGACTATGTCAATTGTAGATCTTCCAGTTCTGAAACCACACTCGGATTTGGGATTGACGTTCAGCCAAGATATGCAGTCTGACAAGGACGATGTAGGCAATACTTTTCTCACAATGCAGGGAGGCGCCTGGATAGCTGTTGCAATCGCTGCCGTCTGTACAGGGTCACAATCTATACATCATGCATAATTTGGGCACTACTCCCTCCTTCTACTAGAGACTGAAAAGTTTGTGGGGATGCTGCAGGAATTCTGGTTTCCATGCTGATGAGTTCACGTGGTAAAGCATCATCCTCTGGAGCTTTGCCCATGGCAAGTCAGTCAATAGCTTTACTGATCTCCTCCACAGTGAGTTCGATATCCAGCTCCGCCATGACAAGGCAGGTTCCTATCATGTCAAGAGCTTCCTCAGTGACCATGTTCAGCATAGAATACTCATCAAGATAGTGTCCCACCCATCTCTCGAACTGTTATTGCAGTTGGTGATGAACTCCACTACTTCCTGTTTTCAGTGAAGCCCTTTTCTTTGCTGAAGGACCTGTTGCCTTTATAATCCTTTCATACATGCCCAGACATTCACTATGCCAAAGGAGATCTGCATATTCTGGCAGTAGTCATTGGCGCACTGCCTAGGCATTTGTTTGACTTTACTTTGAGTGCTTTTTGGTACATTCAGAGTTTCCTCACTCATATCTCTCTTGTAACTGATGAGAGGGGACTGTTTGGCTTCAATGATCGTGATGTTAGCCTCGAACCAGTCAGTGTTTTTCCAATCTTGCTTCCCTTGTGTTAAGAGTGCAGTATTGCAGATGGTACTTTATAATATCGTCCATTTCACTTCTACACTCTGAAAAAATGCCAGATATGCCTGTTCAATAGAGTTGCAGAACTGTCAGTTTATATCTGGTGGACAGTATTGGCTGATATGAGAATGGCATTTCTGCTTTAAATGAAAAAACTTTGAGGGTTGCATCCTAACCCTGGTGCACAACAGGAGGTTATCTGTATCACAGTCAACGCTGTGGCAGCTGCATGTGTTGAGAATGCTGTTCAGAGAGTTGTGTCTGGTGATGAACAGATTCAGTTGCTGCCAATGCCTTGATCTTGGATATCTCCAGGACAATTTGCAGCATGCTCCAAAGATTGTTAGTTACACAAAGTTCATGGTAGCCACAAAGCTCAAGTAGTCTTTGTCGGTTCTAGTTTTTCTTTCTCAGGCCATGGTGCCTGAGGCAGGAGGGGCATGTCTCAACTCCCATGCCGACTCTTGCATTGAAATCCCTGCCGACTCTTGCATTGAAATCCCTTGTAGGTAAGAATGTTCTGACTTGGGGATTCTGGTGTTTTGCCTCTGCAGTGGAGCCCAGCGTTTGAGCATAGAATCTCATGAGGTTAATTGGGCCTGTTTGAGTTGAGAAGCAAATGCAGAGAACATGTCCTGGGCTATCATTGGAAGCAGCAGCTTCCTTACAGTGAAGTTTATACCTTGGACCTGTGTTTCCTCTGAAGTCTTCCCCCGCCAGATTTCATTTTTATTCATTTAAGGGATGTGATCGTTGATGGCTGGACCAGCATTTATTATTGTGCGAAAGTTGCTGGAAAGGTGACACATTGGTAATGAAGTGGGTTGCATTTTTGGCATCACCTCCAAGTAGACCAACCTCATCAAGTTCACGAATCAGCATGGTATTAAACTATATAGTTTACCATAGAACCATAGAAACCCTACAGTGCAGAAAGAGGCCATTCAGCCCATCGGGTCTGCACCGACAACAATCCCACCCAGGCCCTTTTCCCGTATCCCTACATAATTTACCCGCTAATCCCTCTAACCCTCATATTTACCCGCTAATCCCTCTAATCTACGCATCCCAGGACACTAAGGGGCAATTGAGTTTTGGCCAGTCAACCTAACCTGCACATCTTTGGACTGTGGGAGGAAACCGGAGCACCCGGAGGAAACCCACGCAGACACGTGGAGAATGTGCAAACTCCGCACAGACAATGACCTGAGCCGGGAATCGAACCCAGGTCCCTGGAGCTGTGAAGCAGCAGTGCTAACCACTATGCTACCGTGCCGCCCCCCCACTATGCTACCGTGCTGTGGTATTAAACTATATATCACAGCCAGAGATGGGTTTGCTCAGCCAGACATTTTGTGGATATAACTTATTATTGGAAGCTTCAGGATTGTACACAGTGAAGTTGAGCAGATTCCCATTCATCCTTAAGCCACCGTCACTGCTTGGTTGATGAACAGTTCAGATGTGGTTATTATTCCCATCAGCTGAATACTTGTTGAAAATAATTTGCTGGTAGAAGTTAGTGAGAAATATTCCTCCTATTATAAATATTATACAAGTATCACGCTTTCTTAGCAGTTATTCGCTGTGTTTTCTCAACACCGAAGATAGCAAACGATTTGCCCTCCAAATACCCAATTCTGTCCACAACCTTCTGCAGTGTTTTGGCTGCCACTTGTGTGTCAGATGAAAATGTGATGACGACACCCAACAAGGAGCAACGATATGACATTACCAGTCGCGTTTCTGGTTCTTTGCAGCTTTATTTTTCTGCTCTTGTGGCAAATGACTCCCTTATTCAAATGGGAATAGGTAATTGATACAGCCCGATTCTGAAAACAGACTCAACTGTTTTCCACCTATTCCTTTCATTTGAAACAGCCAAAAATGCAGTGCAGGAAAGCACAAAAGTTGAAAGTAATCGGAAAACAAGTGATACCAAGTCAAGGAACAATTAACTAGTATTTGATTTTAAAGCTCTGGATAGCGTTTGCATTAAAGACTTGCATTAAAAATCACTACTTCTATGTACAGCTGTCTCATGATCATGCTATTTAGAACTTATTTCAAACTATTACCTCTGGAAAACTGATGCATCTAATGCAAAAAAAAAGTTCCCTGTCCTTTTGGGTACTTGAGCGCTTCCTTTTACCAAAAACATCTGGATTAATTTATCTAATGCATCTCACATTTTCATTAAACCAGAGCGGGATGGCATTTACAGAGTACCTTATCAAATCCTCAGGGAGTTAACAAGGAAAATACTTTTGAAGAGTAGTCAGTGTCATTATGGAGGTAGACAATTTACACTTAACAAATATCTCACTAAACAGCAAATGAATGAATAACCAGATAAACTATTTTTGACAGCCTGTGTTGAATGAGAAATGTTTGCCAGGATACTCACGAGAATGATGCATTATTCTTCAAATAGTACCAAGGGATCTTTTATGCCACCTGAGGAAGCAAATAGGATCTTGTCCAAGAAGGGCGCCCCTAACAATGCAGCACTCCTACAGTATCACATTGATGAGTCAGCCTAGATTATCGCTGAAATTTGTAATTGGGCTGGAACCCACAGACTTCTAATTTCAAGGACAGACTGTTAACTGCTTACATAACCAGTGTTTAAAAACCTGTCATGTGCTTTGCAAGACTAAATATGACCAGAAATATAAACAGAAAATGCTGGAAAAACTCAGCAGATCTGGCGGCATCTGTGGAGAGAGAAACGGAGTTAATGTTTCGAGCCAGTATGAGTCTTAGCACAGAAAAGTCCAGATATTCAAACTTGAATATGGCTGTCAGGTCTAAGTTGCAACTTTCCAAACAATAGTATTTCAATTGTCACTGTTATACAGAGTATTAGTTTCAAATAGTAGCAATGCGTTGCTCAAATGCAGAACAAGTGATGATCTGATATGCCAAAGGTTTGTTTTTGAGCACTTCCAACTGATCAGGAGTGCTGATCGGGGTCAAATTTAAGTGGTCATTAACATCAGTTGGGCAGCAATTAAACTAGGCGAGACCATCAGCAATTGGAAATGAGGGAGGAGCACAGACACGGCAGTCTGATGTTTTTCTTTGCTGCTTTCCGATCAATCTTCATGGTGATAAGTCAAGATGCTGATCAGGAAAGTGCTTTATCTTGGAACAGAGAACCAGGGTTGGTCAATGATTTTTGACATGCAGGGCAAAAAAAATAGAATTATCAACAGATTGCCTCTTCAATATCTCTAGAATCTGGAGCGGTTCAAGGAAGCAATTACTTTTTAACAGTCATTTTTTGTGGCTACCCCTTATGCTCTTTCTGTTAAATTCTTCAAATTTAAGACCTGACTCTTCCACCATGTAAAAACAAGTAATGAAGCAGAATACATGACCTAAACAGAGCATTTCTCCCAAGTTATTTCATAGCTGCTACCAACTCATTAAACCCTGGTAGAAATGTGAGTAATAGCATTCTGTAGCAGATTATTGCATGTGAATTATCATTCTATGTTGGATATAAATACTAAAATTAAAATGTTTTTAGAGGAAACATAAGACAAGCATAATTGTACAAAGAGAACCCAATGGTTCTAAGTATTTGTTTCTCCTCTTTTCTTCAGTATATTTGATGACGTATCAACACCAAACACCGTGGTTAACAGTATATAAATTGGAAAGCAAATCAAAATCAGTTTAGTTAACACACCAAGATATTTGTGTTTAATTTACTAAAAATGGAAGAAAAAACTGACAATTCAGTGAGTGGACTTTCATCTAAGCCTCCACTCCAATAATGTCACAAAGACTAGGGTCGCTTTAATAATTCCCCATTATCACATTGTTCGAAATACAAATAAGTATAATTATAAGCAAGCATACACACTCAAGAAATCAGAACTAGACTTTATTTTTGTCAGTGCTGCTTAATTAAAATATTAAATTTAAAAATACAATCAGCTGACTTTATGTAATTTTTTATGGTTATAATCTGTAAAAAAACTTGTGTTTAATAGCCTTTTAATATAGCAATGCAGATGCTAATAAAGGAAAACTCAATGCTACAGTTACTATTGCATAAATAATTTATAGCTTGTACTTTCAGTGATACAAAAGTGGCAGTGCATTCGTGAGTTATATTCTGAAGGGCATTTGGCATTGCTGGGAATTTGCACTGGATGGAAGACTTACACCAAGAACTGGAGTTGAAAATGCATTTGGATAGTTTGTGGGATCTCCTGGGCACTTTGAAACTTTGAATATTATGATGCACAGGTCTCTGTACACTATTCTCACATTAAAATCTGTGGAGATGAAGGTCTGCATCTGCATCCAAGCATGCATAGTGCAGAGTATAATTTGGGTCTTGTCAGGTGTATTTCAAACATGACAGCTACCAGTCTGAATCATACAGCAGCCTTCAATTTTTAAAAAAATCCAGTCATTTTTCTCCTTCTACAGCCAGGTTATCTCATCTGAGTGAGAGCGGGCTATTTGCGGCATGAATGAAATAATTAGTCCCACTTGTCTGCTTGCACTTTAAAGCACATCAAAGATTTATCTGGTTGCTTCAATCTTTACAGTTTTGGCACGTGACTGACTGCAAAACTGGGCTTTGAAGCTGGGGGTTTCTAATTCAGTTCAAAAAGGCACTGTATCAGTGTTGTGTTCCAATATAATCTCCTATATCCCACCGGGATATTTTACCATTGTCATTTGGTTCACAGCAATTCTAAGTGATGCTAAATCATCTATTTGCGAATTTGTCCTTTGCTATCCCTTTAGGAAAAGGAGGCTCCACGCTACTAATGGCACATTACTATTGTAATATCATCTCACATTCATAGAACTTCACCGATGGACCACATATATCTCTAAATCTTGGTGATAAATAATCAGAAGTAATGGTCAAAGGATCGTAAGTAATGGCCATATGTGTATTATTCTTTGTCATTGTATTCCAAAGGTTGGGGAAAATATTTTGATTTATTATTGTCACAAGTATCAGTATACAGTGAAAAGTATTGTTTCTTCCGCTCTGTATAACAAAACATACCATTCATAGAGCACATAGGGGAGAAGAAGAGGAGAGGGTGCAGAATGTAGTGTTACAGTCATAGCTATGGTGTAGAGAAAGATCAATTTAAATAAGGTAGGTCCATTCAAAAGTCTGATGGCAGCAGAGAAGCAGCTGTTCTTGAGTCGGTTGGTACGTGATCTCAGACTTTTGTATCTTTTTCCCAACGGAAGAAGTGGAAAAGAGAATGTCTGGGGTGCGTGGGGTCCTTGATTATGCTGGCTGCTTTTCCGAGACAGCTGGAAGTATAGACAGAGTCAATGAATGGAAGGCTGGTATGCGTGATGGACTGGGCTATGTTCACAACCCTTTATAGTTTCTTGCGGTCTTGGTCAGAGCAGGAGCTGCGTGATACCAAGCTGTGCTACATCCAGAAAGGATGCTTTCTGTGGTTATCTAGGAAGTGTGAATTAATTAATACCTTCACCTTTTGCAGCAGTTTAATCTTTACCCCCAAATGCATAATGCAAAGTTTTATCTTGCTCTCAAACTAAAAAGAACTTTTGTGATTTTACATAGTGAAAGCAAACACTTGAAACAGTAATGAGTGAGAAAAAAACATCACCAAACAGTCCAAACTGATGAGTAAAAAAACACACATGATCAGGAAAAGGAGTGATAAGTACGTTCTGTCACAGAAATGTGTCTTGATAAAAAGATTTTCAAAAACATAAAATGCAATGGCAATTACTCAAATAAAACGTCTAGAGCAAAATTGTTAATGCGACTGGAAAGAACATGTTTACACTTTAAGGAGGGTGAGCGGGAACAGTTTTCAGACCCCTATTTGTTTCAACTTTCTGCTGGTCACAGAGTAAGACATTGTATAGCTATGAGAAGGTTAAAGCAACAACATAACTCTGGAAATTATGAACTGAACATTTTGTACTTATACCAATGCAGAATTAGTTATGTACTCTACTTTAGGAGACACTAAAATGAATCAATTTCAATAGGATCATAACAGCTGGAAAATGAAAACTAGTTTATAGCAAATGCATCTGCAGAACCTTGCTGATGATGTGGATGATGATGATGATGATATGTCCCCTCTGGGACTCTCTAGTCACCTTGAAAAGAAAATCTATCCTTATCTAACAATAAATGTAACCAGCCTCTGTTTAATTCACTCAAAGATGCTACAAAAATATAAAAT
Source organism: Mustelus asterias (assembly GCF_964213995.1). Classification (NCBI taxonomy): domain Eukaryota; kingdom Metazoa; phylum Chordata; class Chondrichthyes; order Carcharhiniformes; family Triakidae; genus Mustelus; species Mustelus asterias. Next base: position 37,658,216 of record NC_135811.1, on the reverse strand, counting down.
TTTGAACACACAATCAGGCATTCTCACAACCCGTTATGTTTCTTCTTGACCAACATAGAAAATTAAAGCTGATTCACGACATCCCCTTTATTAAATTGAAGTCTGTTAATGACTTTACTAACCTACAGCTTTGCTAAGCTTCCTATGCCAAATTGGACAACAGCGCTGAGTTGCCCTAGGCAAGGGTACATTTATGGCCAGAAGCAATATCAGGTCTGATTTTTGCCTCCTCCCCTTGGACCCTTTGGACCCAGAGGATTTTAACTTGCTGGGATCATACTACTTTGAGGCGTATATGCCCTTGGGCTGTTCAATTTCTTCCTCAGCTTTTGAGGCATTTTGAAACATCTTTGAATGGGGAATCCAAGAGAGGTCAAGTATTTATTTTAATTAGTCGTTACCTGAACAATTTCCCATTCACTCATGATGATTCAGTCATAAATAGCGCTTAATGATCTTGCATTTACACCTTCCACAGCAAAATACAAGGCCCAAGTAACAAGTTAAACAGCACCAGGATAAAACTTGTTCTCATGATGCCAAAACAACAAAACAAATGATCTATCCCATCTATTTTCAAGTCGAAAGTGGAGTCAATGAGCTACAGACAGAGCCTGAAATTACTGACACAGGCTGGCATGTTGGCTCCCCAACCTTGTTCCCCTGCTGACTTTTTTAGCATAGATGGATTTGGGGCCGGTGCAGCTACCTGCCCTATATGGCAGGCAGCCAATTAGGCTCATTGGGACCCTTGCTCAGGTTAATTTCATGTTGACATCCAGTTTCCTGTACTGGCGAGCACCAATTTAAGCGCCTGATGGTAGGCACCCAGTGGTAGGCTTAGAGGTATTCGCTTCCTGTGCGTCTGGGTGCAGGTACAATCCCTGTAGAGGGACTTCTCTACCATAGTTGTGGCCATCCTGCTTTATATATATTTTAAAGTAAACTTAGAAACATAGCAACCCTACAGTGCAGAAGGAGGCCATTCGGCCCATCGAGTCTGCACCGACCACAATCCCACCCAGGCCCTACCCCCACATATTTTACCCGCTAATCCCTCTAAACTACGCATCCCAGGACTCTAAGGGACAAGTTTTAACCTGGCCAATCAACCTAACCCGCACATCTTTGGACTGTGGGAGGAAACCGGAGCACCCGGGAAGGAAAACCGCAGACACGAGGAGAATGTACAAACTCCACACAGACAGTGACCCGAGCTGGGAATCGAACCCGGGACCCTGGAGCTGTGAAGCTGGTGAAAGGGAGCCTCTATGTTGAAGTATCTTCTCAGTTACTTACTTTCATTTAGAGGCTGATGCTCCTTTCAAGCTGGAAGGCCTCTGATTGGTCCTTCTGCTTTGCATGCCTGCCTGTCATCCTCAATTGGAGGGAGGACCTACCCCATCCCAACTGAGGAGACGTCCCAGTCAAAATCCACAATGAGTGACTGCTTCCACATGAGGGTGGTTTTGGGATTTGCAAACTGTCCCATCTCCTGTTTCCTTCCTGGGGGGGGAGGGAAGGGAGGGGGGGGGGAGGGAAGGGAAGGGAAGGGAAGGGGGGGGAGGGAAGGGGGGGGGCGGGAAGGGGGGGGGGAGGGAAGGGGGGGGCGGGAAGGGGGGGGGGGGGAGGGAAGGGGGGGGAGGGGGGAGAGGGGGGGAGGGGGGGAGAGGGGGGAGGGGGGGGAGGGGGGGAGGGGGGAGAGGGGGGGAGGGGGGGAGGGGGGGGAGGGGGGGGAGGGGGGGGAGGGGGGGAGAGGGGGGGGAGGGGGGGGAGGGGGGAGGGGGGAGGGGGGAGGGAGGAGGGGAGGGAGGGGGGAGGGAGGGGGGGGAGGGGGGAGGGAGGGGGGAGGGAGGGGGGAGGGAGGGGGGAGGGAGGGGGGAGGGGGGGAGGGAGGGGGGAGGGGGGAGGGAGGGGGGGGGAGGGAGGGGGGGGGGAGGGATGGCGGGGGGAGGGATGGCGGGGGGAGGGATGGCGGGGGGAGGGATGGCGGGGGGAGGGATGGCGGGGGGAGGGATGGCGGGGGGAGGGATGGCGGGGGGAGGGATGGCGGGGGGAGGGATGGGGGGGAGGGATGGGGGGGGAGGGATGGGGGGGGAGGGATGGGGGGGAGGGATGGGGGGGGATGGGGGGGGGGGAGGGATGGGGGGGGAGGGATGGGGGGGAGGGATGGGGGGGAGGGATGGGGGGGAGGGATGGGGGGGAGGGATGGGGGGGAGGGATGGGGGGGAGGGAGGGATGGGGGGGAGGGAGGGAGGGATGGGGGGGAGGGAGGGAGGGATGGGGGGGAGGGAGGGAGGGATGGGGGGGAGGGAGGGAGGGATGGGGGGGAGGGAGGGAGGGATGGGGGGGGAGGGAGGGATGGGGGGGGAGGGAGGGATGGGGGGGGGAGGGAGGGATGGGGGGGGGAGGGAGGGATGGGGGGGGAGGGAGGGATGGGGGGGGGAGGGAGGGATGGGGGGGGGAGGGAGGGATGGGGGGGGGAGGGAGGGATGGGGGGGGAGGGAGGGATGGGGGGGGAGGGAGGGATGGGAGGGAGGGAAAAGTAATTGTTTCCTACAGCAGAATGATGGGATGGGGGGGAGGGAGGGATGGGAGGGAGGGATGGGGGGAGGGAGGGATGGGGGGGAGGGATGGCGGGGGGAGGGATGGGGGGGAGAGGGATGGGGGGGAGAGGGATGGGGGGGAGGGATGGGGGGGAGGGATGGGGGGGAGGGATGGGGGGGAGGGTGGGAGGGATGGGAGGGATGGGGGGGAGGGATGGGAGGGATGGGGGGGAGGGAGGGATGGGGGGGGAGGGAGGGATGGGGGGGGGGAGGGAGGGATGGGGGGGAGGGAGGGATGGGGGGGGAGGGAGGGATGGGGGGGGGAGGGAGGGATGGGGGGGGGAGGGAGGGATGGGGGGGAGGGAGGGATGGGGGGGGGAGGGAGGGATGGGGGGGGGAGGGAGGGATGGGGGGGGGAGGGAGGGATGGGGGGGGAGGGAGGGATGGGGGGGGAGGGAGGGATGGGGGGGGAGGGAGGGATGGGAGGGAGGGAAAAGTAATTGTTTCCTACAGCAGAATGATGGGATGGGGGGGAGGGAGGGATGGGAGGGAGGGATGGGGGGAGGGAGGGATGGGGGGGAGGGATGGCGGGGGGAGGGATGGGGGGGAGAGGGATGGGGGGGAGGGATGGGGGGGAGGGATGGGGGGGAGGGATGGGGGGGAGGGTGGGAGGGATGGGAGGGATGGGGGGGGAGGGATGGGAGGGATGGGGGGGAGGGAGGGATGGGGGGGGAGGGAGGGATGGGGGGGGAGGGAGGGATGGGGGGGAGGGAGGGATGGGGGGGGAGGGAGGGATGGGGGGGGAGGGAGGGATGGGGGGGGAGGGAGGGATGGGGGGAGGGAGGGATGGGGGGGAGGGAGGGATGGGAGGGAGGGAAAAGTAATTGTTTCCTACAGCAGAATGATGGGATGGGGGGGAGGGAGGGATGGGAGGGATGGATGGGAGGGAGGGATGGGGGGGAGGGATGGCGGGGGGAGGGATGGGGGGGAGGGATGGGGGGGAGAGGGATGGGGGGGAGGGATGGGGGGGAGGGATGGGGAGGGAGGGATGGGGGGAGGGATGGGGGGGAGGGATGGGGGGGAGGGATGGGGGGGAGGGATGGGGGGGAGGGATGGGGGGGAGGGATGGGGGGGAGGGGGGGAGGGATGGGAGGGATGGGGGGGGGAGGGAGGGATGGGGGGGGGAGGGAGGGATGGGGGGGGGGAGGGAGGGATGGGGGGGGGGAGGGAGGGATGGGGGGGGGAGGGAGGGATGGGAGGGGAGGGAGGGATGGGGGGGGAGGGAGGGATGGGGGGGGAGGGAGGGATGGGGGGGGAGGGAGGGATGGGGGGGGAGGGAGGGATGGGGGGGGAGGGAGGGATGGGGGGGGAGGGATGGGGGGGAGGGATGGGGGGGAGGGAGGGAGGGAGGGATGGGGGGGAGGGATGGGGGGGAGGGATGGGGGGGAGGGATGGGGGGGAGGGATGGGGGGAGGGATGGGGGGGAGGGAGGGAGGGATGGGGGGGAGGGAGGGAGGGATGGGGGGGAGGGAGGGAGGGATGGGGGGGAGGGAGGGAGGGATGGGGGGGAGGGAGGGAGGGATGGGGGGGAGGGAGGGAGGGATGGGGGGGAGGGAGGGAGGGATGGGGGGGGAGGGAGGGATGGGGGGGGAGGGAGGGATGGGGGGGGAGGGAGGGATGGGGGGGGGAGGGAGGGATGGGGGGGGGAGGGAGGGATGGGGGGGGGGAGGGAGGGATGGGGGGGGAGGGAGGGATGGGGGGGGGAGGGAGGGATGGGGGGGGGAGGGAGGGATGGGGGGGGGAGGGAGGGATGGGGGGGGAGGGAGGGATGGGGGGGGAGGGAGGGATGGGAGGGAGGGAAAAGTAATTGTTTCCTACAGCAGAATGATGGGATGGGGGGGAGGGAGGGATGGGAGGGAGGGATGGGGGGAGGGAGGGATGGGGGGAGGGAGGGATGGGGGGGAGGGATGGCGGGGGGAGGGATGGGGGGGAGAGGGATGGGGGGGAGAGGGATGGGGGGGAGAGGGATGGGGGGGAGGGATGGGGGGGAGGGATGGGGGGGAGGGTGGGAGGGATGGGAGGGATGGGGGGGAGGGATGGGAGGGATGGGGGGGAGGGAGGGATGGGGGGGGAGGGAGGGATGGGGGGGGGGAGGGAGGGATGGGGGGGAGGGAGGGATGGGGGGGGAGGGAGGGATGGGGGGGGGAGGGAGGGATGGGGGGGGGAGGGAGGGATGGGGGGGAGGGAGGGATGGGGGGGGGAGGGAGGGATGGGGGGGGGAGGGAGGGATGGGGGGGGGAGGGAGGGATGGGGGGGGAGGGAGGGATGGGGGGGGAGGGAGGGATGGGGGGGAGGGAGGGATGGGAGGGAGGGAAAAGTAATTGTTTCCTACAGCAGAATGATGGGATGGGGGGGAGGGAGGGATGGGAGGGAGGGATGGGGGGAGGGAGGGATGGGGGGGAGGGATGGCGGGGGGAGGGATGGGGGGGAGAGGGATGGGGGGGAGGGATGGGGGGGCGGGATGGGGGGGAGGGATGGGGGGGAGGGTGGGAGGGATGGGAGGGATGGGGGGGAGGGATGGGAGGGATGGGGGGGAGGGAGGGATGGGGGGGGAGGGAGGGATGGGGGGGGAGGGAGGGATGGGGGGGAGGGAGGGATGGGGGGGGAGGGAGGGATGGGGGGGGAGGGAGGGATGGGGGGAGGGAGGGATGGGGGGGAGGGAGGGATGGGAGGGAGGGAAAAGTAATTGTTTCCTACAGCAGAATGATGGGATGGGGGGGAGGGAGGGATGGGAGGGATGGATGGGAGGGAGGGATGGGGGGGAGGGATGGCGGGGGGAGGGATGGGGGGGAGGGATGGGGGGGAGAGGGATGGGGGGGAGGGATGGGGAGGGAGGGATGGGGGGAGGGATGGGGGGGAGGGATGGGGGGGAGGGATGGGGGGGAGGGATGGGGGGGAGGGATGGGGGGGAGGGATGGGGGGGAGGGATGGGGGGGAGGGATGGGGGGGAGGGGGGGAGGGATGGGAGGGATGGGGGGGGGAGGGAGGGATGGGGGGGGGAGGGAGGGATGGGGGGGGGGAGGGAGGGATGGGGGGGGGAGGGAGGGATGGGAGGGGAGGGAGGGATGGGGGGGGAGGGAGGGATGGGGGGGAGGGAGGGATGGGGGGGGAGGGAGGGATGGGGGGGGAGGGAGGGATGGGGGGGGAGGGAGGGATGGGGGGGGAGGGAGGGATGGGGGGGGAGGGAGGGATGGGGGGGGAGGGAGGGATGGGGGGGGAGGGAGGGATGGGGGGGGGGAGGGAGGGATGGGGGGGGGGAGGGAGGGATGGGGGGAAGGGAGGGATGGGGGGGGGAGGGAGGGATGGGGGGAGGGAGGGATGGGGGGGGAGGGAGGGATGGGAGGGAGGGAAAAGTAATTGTTTCCTACAGTAGAATGATGGGATGGGGGGGAGGGAGGGATGGGAGGGATGGGAGGGAGGGATGGGGGGAGGGAGGGATGGGGGGGAGGGATGGGGGGAGAGGGATGGGGGGGGAGGGATGGGGGGGGAGGGACGAGGGGGAGGGGCGGGGGGAGGGAGGGATGGGAGGGAGGGATGGGAGGGAGGGATGGGGGGGGAGGGATGGTGGGAGGGAGGGATGGGGGGGGAGGGAGGGATGGGGGGGAGGGCGGGATGGGGGTAGGGAGGGATGGGGGTAGGGAGGGATGGGGGGAGGGAGGGATGGGGGGAGGGAGGGATGGGAGGGAGGGATGGGAGGGAGGGATGGGGGGGAGGGATGGTGGGAGGGAGGGATGGGGGGTGGGGGAGGGATGGGGGGGGGGGAGGGATGGCGGGGGAGGGAGGAATGAGGGGGAGGGAGGGATGGGGGGGAGGGAGGGATGGGGGGGAGGGAGGGATGGGGGGGAGGGAGGGATGGGGGGGAGGGAGGGATGGGGGGAGGGAGGGATGGGAGGGAGGGATGGGGGGGGAGGGATGGGGGGAGGGAGGGATGGGGGGAGGGAGGGATGGGGGGAGGGAGGGATGGGGGGGGGAGGGATGGGGGGGAGGGATGGGGGGGGAGGGATGGGGGGGGGGAGGGATGGGGAGGAGGGATGGGGGGAGGGATGGCGGGGGGAGGGGGGAGGGGGCTGAGGGGGGGGGTGAGGGGGCTGAGGGGGGGTGGGGGGGAGAGGGGGAGGGGGAAGGGGGTGGGTGGGAGAGGGGGGAGGGGGAAGGGGGTGGGTGGGGGAGGGGGTGGGTGGGTGGGGGAGGGGGTGGGTGGGTGGGGGAGGTGGGGGAGGGGGTGGGGGAGGTGGGGGAGGGGGTGGGGGAGGGGGTGGCTGGGTGTGTGGGTGGGGGGAGGGGGTGGCTGGGTGGGTGGGTGGGGGAGGGGGGTGAGGTGCAGAGGGGCGGGGTGGAATCCAGCTCAGGACCATTTCCAGTTTCTTACTGGTTGCCAAATTTTGGCAGGATACGTGATTCAGATGCAGCTACGAATTAAGTCTAATTCTGCCAATTTTACCGAGGAAATTAAAACAATCTGCATTTACTTCATGTGGTAGTACAGCAGGCGTCTAAACAGGATAATTGGAAGTAACAATCCAGAGCTTAGCTGCAACGTCGTCAAAAGTTTGCGTTTCATTGAATTCTTCCAAAGTGGCACTGACAAGTGGATCACAATGCCGAGTCAATACTGTGATCTCATTAGACTGTATCAGCATGAAGACTTGGTGATATGTTGCCCATAATTGGATCATTCTGCTGTAGGAAACAATTACTTTTAGGAATGATAATCTAGCTGCAGCCGAGATCCTCAACAGGAAGTCCTGAAAATTATGATAATTTAGGGCTCGAGTTAATCATATTGAAGTTGAACTTGTTCAGTGCTGCTCCTTAAGTGGAGCAGAAGTGCTAGCATTGTTGAAACACTGGAGAAAATGTAACGCTAATTGACCAATAACAGCATTAGAACATTAAGGTGACGAGACACAAAAAAAATAGTTCAATAAAATTAGAACCAAAAGAAACCAAGACCACTTATGAAGAACTGGTTTATTATTTTTCTACACATTGGGAAATTTCTCTGTATGCACACTGCTCCACAACCTGGCCAACACCAGCAACGTTGTTAACATGTCTCACGTTTCTTCTCTCTACGGATGGAAGCTCCAAACCAGAAAGTACAAATTGTGATCATAATGAAGGGATACAATTTCTATGTGTTTTGTTCCCCGCTACAACGAGACTTGCATATCACCATTGTCAAAATGCTACTTTAAAAAATCTTATTTATTGTTTCAAGGGATGTGGATGTCACTGAAAAGGCCAAGCGTTGTTGCCCATCCCTAATTGCCCTTGGACTGAGTGGCTTGCTAGGCCTTTTCAGAGGGCTGTTACGAGTCAACCAGATTTCTGTGGATCTGGAGTCACATGTAGGCCACACCAGGTAAAGGTGGCAGATTTCCTTCCCTAAAGGACATTAGTGAACCAGATGGGTTTTTACAACAATTCATGAGTTTCATGATCATCACTAATGAGATGAGATTTCAATTCCAGATTTTTTAATCTCTCAGCTGCCGTGGTGAGATTTGACATTACCACTACATCACCAAGTCCCTCAAATCTAATTTCAGATGGATTTGCTCCTGTTACCAGTTTCTCTACTCTAGAAATAAAGATGACAGATGAACAACATTAAAAAAGCAAGATTATTCTGGTGTATTACATGTGAATACTAAAAGCACAAACTAATTTTATTCAGCATTATCTATAATAAATACAAATATATATATATACATATAAAATTATAAAATATTCCATTTGATGAATTAAGAATTAGACCAGTTGAGTTGTTCACAACTTCTGTTCTTTTCTCTGTCCTGTTTAATAATAATCTGTGTCCAAGTGGTGAAAATGCAGCTGGGAAATTATTTATCAAATCGCATCAAAATACATCTGATTAGCTTTAAAGCTGTTCTGCTGAAACGGGTTGCAAAATAACATCCTCCTTCTACTGCAAAACAAATCCTAACCAAAAATATACTTCGAGTCAACTACAGTGACTTGCTTGATCACATCAGAGGGTAGATTGTCCTCAGCATTCTACAGAAAGCTCAGTTCTCAGATCCAGCAGAAGGAAAATGTCACAGGCTCCAAATTACCAGGGTCTTCTAAAATAGGGGTAACTAGGTCTGGGCCTCAAGCAGCTGAATAAACCTCTGAACAAAATAAAAGACCTTCCTGGAATTCTCCCACTGACAGCACCTGAGAGACATCCAAATAGAGTGGTTGCCTCAACATATCTGGCATTGCGATTTGCTCAGGGATCCTCCACAGACTGGAGATTCCACAGCAGTCCTGGGATCAATGCAAAGAAGTAATTAAAAATTCAGCAATTTCCACCCCGAACATTATCTGCAGGCTGCAAGAGCCTCAGGCTGCCTCTCTCCTTTTACTCCTCTTTTTAGCCCTCCCTCCCAATTTGATTCAAAGTCCTAATAGATCAGGGACTATTTGCATAGCTTGTTTCTGTTGGGTAGCAGCTCAGGCTCTGCAAGTTGTTTAAGTGAAGACATTGCAGAGCCCTGGCTTTGCAGAAGGTGTAGTGCTTTTTTTTTTAGTACAATTCAGTTGTTGCACACTCTGAGGAGGAACAGTATTTCTGGAAGGACTGTATTTTTTTAAAAAAAAATGTTATGGTGCTGAATTTCCATCGGTGATTGCACTGGATTCATACCTGATGCTGCCCTTCAGCAGAGCTTGTAAGAACTGTGGGTGGGGGGAGGTTGTCTATGATTTCCTCCTGTCACCCCTCCTCCCACATACTGTAATAAGTTGGTGGCACAGTGGTTAGCACTGCTGCTTCACAGCACCAGGGACCCGGGTTCGATTCCCGGCTTGGGTCACTGTGTGGTGTTTGTACTTTCTCCCCGTGTCTGCGTGGGTTTCCTCCGGGTTCTACAGTTCCCTCCCACAGTTCAAAGATGTGCGGGTTAGGTTGATGGGCCATGCTAAATTGACCATTAGTGTCAGAGGGACTAGCAGGGTAAATGTGTGGGGTTACGGGAATAGGGCCTGGGTGAGATTGTGGTCGGTACAGACTTGATGGGCTGAATGGCCTCCTTCTGTACTGCAGGGATTCTATGTAAAAAATGTCTTTAAATAAGGTGGCAGTAGGATGAAAAGAAAAAAAGATCTGATCCAAAACTAGGGTCCTAAATCTGAACAAAAGAAATTACGAAGGCATAAGGTGTGAGCTGGCTAAGATAAATTGGGGAACTTCATCAAAAGGCACGACAGTGGATAGGCAATGGCTAATATTTTCGGAACCCATGTATGCATTGTAAAAATGTTATACATTACTTTCTGATTTATATAAGAGATTACGGGTAAAATCAGATCCAAAGAGGAGTCATAAAGTTGCTAGAAAAAGTAGCAAGCCTGAGGATTGGAAGCAGTTCTAAATTTAGCAAAGGAGGACAAAAGATTGATTAAGAGGGGAAAAATAGAGTAAAGTTTTAAAGTTTATTTATTAGTGTCACAAGTAGGCTTATATTAACACTGCAATGAAATTACTATGAAAATCTCCTAGTTGCCACACTCTGGCTCCTGTTCGGGTACACTGAGGGAGAGTTTATTATGACCAATGCACCTAACCAGCACGTCTTTTGGACTGTGGGAGGAAACTGGAGCACCCGGAGGAAACCCACACAGACATGGGGAGAACGTGCAGACTTCACACAGACAGTAACCCAAGCTGGGAGGTCCCTGGCGCTGTGAGGCAGCAGTGCTAACCACTGTGCCACCGTGCCATGTAAACGTATACAAAAAGATGAAGATTAATAAAGACAAATGTAGGTCCGTTATTGCAGAATTTATAATAGAGAACAAGGAAATGGCAGAGAAATTAAACAACTACTTCAGTTCTGTCTTCACGGAGGAAGTCATTAATGACTTTCCAGAAATGCTAAGATATCAAAGGTCTGGTGAGGAGGAACTGAAGGAAATTATTACTAGAAAAATAGTGCTGGAGAAATTAATGCAATTGAAAGTTGATAAATTCCCAGGGCCTGATCATTTACACCCAGGGAACCAATGAAGATGACCATGGAAATAGTTGATGCGTTGTCATCTTCCAAAATTCTTTAGATTCTGGAACAGGTGGCAAATTTAACCTCGCTATTTAAAAAGGAAGGAGAAAGCAGGGAATTATAAACTGGTTAGCCTAACATCGGTAGTAGGGAAAACGCTAGAGTCAATTATAACAGATGCGTAAGAAGACATTTAGAAAATATCAATGGTATGAGACAAAGTCAACATGGATTTATTTTAAGGGAAATCATGCTTAACAAACCTACTGGAGTTTTTGAGGATGGAACTAGCAGAATAAATAAGGGAGAACTAGGGATGTGGTGTATTTGATTTTCAGAAAGCTTTTGATGTAGTCCCACATAAGAGATTATTTTGCAAAATTAAAGCACATAGGATTGGGGGTAATATATTGGCATGGATTGAAAATTGGTTAGCAGACAGGAAACAGAGAGTAGGAATAAATGGGTTTTTTCCGAAGTGGCAGGCAGTGACTAGTGGAGTCCCATAGGGATAAGTGTTTGGGCCCCAGCTATTCATAGTCGACATCAATGATTTAGATGAGGGAACCAAAAGTAATATTTCCAAGTTTTCTCACCACACAAAACTTGGTGGGAATGAGAGTGGTGAGGTGGATGTTAAGTGGTTTCAAGATAATTTAGACAAATTGTGAGAGTGGCAAGCACATGGCTGTTGTGGCATAATGTGGATAAATGTGAAATTATCCACTTTGGCTAAAGAAACAGAATGGCAGAGTATTATTTAAATAGTGGTAGATTGGGAAATCTTAAGCGAACATTGACCTTCTAAGTGCCCACCCGACTTAGGACTGGTTCCTGGTCAGGCCTTCCATCAGGAACGGAAGGGTGGGTCAGAATCAGAAATATAGCTGGTGGCTGAAAAGTAGAGTAACAGCCCAAGGGTTCTGAGGCCTGAACATAATGCTGGACGGGGAATTGCCGAGTTTCTAATTGCTTCCTTGGATTGATCTCGTAACCCCAACAGGTCACACAAAGGTTCTGCCAACCTTCTGCTGGAGGAACCACTGCCTCCATATCATATGCAGCTTATGTAGAGTCATAGAGATATGCAGCATGGAACAGGGCCGTTGGTCCAACTCGTTCATGCCGACCAGTTTTCCTAAACTGAACTAGTCCCAATTGCCTGCATTTGGCCCATATCCCTCTAAACCTTTCCTATCCATGCACCTGTCCAACTGTATTTTAGATGTTGTAATTGTATCTGCCTCTACCACCTCCTCTGGCAGCTTATTCCATATGCGCACCATTCTGTGTGTGAAAAAGTTGCTCCTCAGGTCCTTTTAAATCTTTCCCCTCTCACCTTAAACCAATACCCTCTAGTTTTGGACTCACCTATCCTGGGGAAAAGACCATGGCTATTCATCTCATCTATGCCCCTCATGATTTTATAAGCCTCTATAAAGTCACCCCTCATGCTCCTACAGTCCAGGGAAAAAAGTCCCAGCTTATTTAGCCTCTCATTATTCAAACCTTCCAGTCCTGGTAACATCCTTGTAAATCTTTTTTTGCATCCTCTCCAGTTTAATAACTTCCTTCCTATAGCAGGGTGAGCAGAACTATAGGCAGTACTCCAAATGTGGCCTTACAATGTCTTGTGCAGTTATAACATAACATCCCAACCCCTGTACTCAGTGCTCTGACTGATGAAGGCAAGTGTGCGAAAAGCCTTCTTCACCATCCTGTCTCCCTGTGACACCACTTTCAAGGAACTATGAACCTGCACCTCTAGGTCTCCCTGTTTGACAACACTCCCCAGGGCCCTACCATTAGCTGTTCAAGTCCTGCCCTAGTTTGTTTTACAAAAATGCAACACCTCGCATTTATCTGAATTAAACTCCATTTGCCGTACCTTGGCCCATTGACCCAGTTGATCAAGATCCCATTGTAGTCTTAGATAACCTTCTTCATTGTCCACTACACCACCAATTTTGGCGTTATCCTCAAACTTACTAAATATGCCTCCTAGATTCTTATCCAAATTGTTTATATAAATGACAAACAACAGTGGACCCAGCACCAATCCCTGTGGCACACTGCTGGTCACTGGCCTCTAGTCTGAAAAGCAACTTTCTACCCCCACCCTCCCTCTCCTACCAGGAAGCCAATTTTGTATCCAATTAATTAGTTCTCCCTGGATCCCATGTGATCTAACCTTACTGACCAGTCTACCATGTGGTACCTTGTCGAAGGCCTTGTTAAAGTCCATGTAGACAACACCTATTTTCTTGGTCACCCCTTCAAAAAACTATCAAATTTGTAAGATACAATTTTTCACGCACAAAGTCGCACTGACTATCCCTCATCAGTCCCTGCCTTTCCAAATGCATGTAGATCTTGTTTCTCAGAATCCTTCCCAACAACTTACCCACACTGATGTTAAGCTCACTGGTCTGTAGTTCCTTGGCTTTTCCCAGCCACCTTTTTTAAATAACGGCACAACATTTGCCTCCCTCCAGTCTTCCCTAGCTTCCCACAATGTCCTGGGATACACTTGATCAGGTCCTGGAGATTTGTCTACCTTTATGCATTTTAAGACCTCTAGCACCTCCTCTTCTGTAATGTGGATGCTTTTCACGACACTACTATTTACTTCCCTGAGTTCCCTAGCTTCCACGTCTTTCTCTATGGTAAATACTAACCAGAAATATTCGTTTAGGATTTCACCCATCTCCTGTGCCTCCAAACACAGATGACCTCGTTGATCTTTAAGGGGCCCTATTCTCTCCCTCTTTTGCCCTTAATATACTTGTAGAATCTCTGGATTAGCTTTTACCTTTTCTGCCAAAGCTATCTCATGTCCCCTTTTTGCCCTTCTTATTTCCCTTTCAAGTATACTCCTATACCCCTATACTCCTCAAAGGATTCACTTGACTCTAGCGGCCTATACCTGACATATGCTTCCTTCTTTTTATTGACCAGAGCCTCAATATCTCTAGTCACCAGTGCTCCCTACTCCTGTCAGCCTTGCTCTTCACATACTGGCCTTGAACTCTCGTTATCTCGCTTTTGAAAGGTTCCCACTTGCCAGACGCTCCTTTACCTGCAATCAGCCTCCCCCAATCAACTTTTGAAAGTTCCTGTCTAATACCATCAAAATTGGCTTTGCCACAGTTTAGACGTTTAACTTGTGGACCAGACCCTTCCTTTTCCATAACTATTTTAAAACTGATAGAATTATGGTCAGTGGTCCCAAAGTGCTCTCCCATTAACACTTCAGTCACTTGCCCTGCCTTAATTTCCAAGAGGAGGTCCAGTTTTGCCTCTTGTCTAGTAGGGCCGTCTACATTTTGATTGAGAGTTTTTTCCTGAACACACTTAACAAATTCCTACCCATCCAAGCACCAGTTATATCTTAAAATCAGCATTAATTTGAGGCAAAAATGGTAAAAGGCATGGCAACTGTCTTATTTTTTCCAGTAGAAATCTTGACAAAATGCAATGGCTTCGTCAAAAAGCTCTATATTCTCATTGTTTGGAGAATTAATATGTTTTATAAATTTTGGCTGCAATTCTTTTAGTCAAATCCAATAAAAAGCAAGCTAAGTCATGCAACATAAAACAGATTTTAGAACTGCCTATTAAGTTGGACCGAGTGGGCCAATGTCCTTCATGCTTTCAAGGGCAGAAAAAAATGAAAACCAGCTATTCTGTAGTTTCATAATTACCACAAGGTTTAGTGATAATGGAGAAACACCAAAGAGAAGTTTGAACTTACTATAACTTTATTTAATTCTTACACCAGGATTTATAATTTGTCCTAAATAGTACATTATGATGAACATTCTTTTACCATACCAGCACCTTGTTACTACTTACTATCCATGCAATGTAGTGTGGCTGCAAAAGTCTGTTCCACATCTTCTGGCAGAATGATCCAAAAAAGAGCAAAAGAGTTTGAATTTGCTAATTGTAAGAGAGAATATAGACTTGTGTTAACAACTCCTGGTGCAACAACACTGTTTTAAAATTCTCAAGTGCAGAAGAGGTTTACCAGGATGCTGGCTGGATTAGAGGGTATGAGCTATAAGGAGAAGCTGGACAAACTAGGGTTGCTTTCTCTGGAGTGGCGGAGGCTGAGGGGAGATCTGATAGAAGTCTAGAAAAATTATGATGTGGACTCACCTGATGAAGGGGCAGCGCTCCGAAAGCTTGTGATACCAAATAAACCTTTTGGACTTTAACCTGAGACATCTTACCAGAAAAATTATGAGAGGTATATATATATGGTTGATAGTCAGAATCTTTTTCTCAAAGTTGAAATGTCTAATACTCGGGGACATGCACTTAAGGCGAGAGGGGGAAATTTCAAAGGAGATGTGCGGGACAAGTTTTTTTTTACACGGAGTGGTAGGTGTCTGGAACGCGCTGCTAGAAGTCGTGGTGCAGGGAGATATGATGGGGCATTTAGGGAGCTTTTAGATAAGCACATGAATATGCATCAAATATTGGGATACGGACCAAGGGCAGGCAGAAGGGATTAGTTTAATTTGGCGTCATGTTCGGCACATCGTGGGCTGAAGGGCCTGTTCCTGTGCTGTACTGTTTTAGATTCTTTTGAACCACCTTCATAGACTTGCTCTCCCTAAACCTGTATCTTCCTCCGGTCCTGTAATCCTACTTTTCCCCCATCATTGACATTAACTGTTTCAACTCTCCAGGCTCCAAGGTTAATAAGCACTTTTTCTCTAACCCGCTCCACCTTCTATTTTAAGATGGTACTTAACGATCTAACTATTTGACCAAACTATCAATCACCTAACTATGATCTCCTCCTTTGGCTCAGAGATTTTTATTTGATTCTGCTCTCGGGGTGTTTTACTATATTAAAGGAAATATATAAATGCAAGTTGTTGCAATAAAAGGTTGTGGGATGTAGATGGAAAAGGATAATAGACAACTTGCTCATGACTACTACATAAATATACCATACTCTAGCTGAGAACACATACTGCTTTAACAAATAAGATATCATGCATTCCTATTCCTGATTATAATATTCTCATGCTCCTGTCTAAGCTGCAGTCATAGAAGCATTATTGGATATTTTGATTTGATTTGTTATGTGTATTAGTATACAGGTGAAAAGTATTGCTTTTTGTGTGCTATACAGACAAAGCATGCCCTTCATACAGAAGGAAAAGGAGTGGGTGCAGAATATAGTGTTACAGTCATAGCTAGGGTGTAGAGAAAGATCAACTTAATGCGAGGGAGGTTCATTCAAAAGTCTGATGGCAGCTGTTCTTGAGTCGGTTGGTACATCACCTCAGACTTTTGTATCTTTTTCCCGATGGAAGAAGGTGGAAGAGAGTAGGTCTGGGGTGCGTGGGTCCTTAATTATGCTGGCTGCTTTTCCGAGGCATCGGGAAGTGTAGACAGAGTCAATGGATGCGAGGCTGGTTTGTATGATGGACTGGGCTTCATTCACGACCCTTTGTAATTTCTTGCAGTCTTGGGCAGAGCAGGAGCTATGCCAAGCTACACTACAACCAGAAAGAATGCTTTCTATGGTGCATCTGTAAAAGTTGGTGAGAGTCATAGTTGACGTGCTAAATCTTTTTAGTTTCCCGAGGAAGTAGAGGCGCTGGTGGGCTTTCTTAACTATAGTGTCGGCATGGAGGGACCAGGACAGGTTGTTGGTGATCTGGACACCTAGAAACTTAAAGCTTTCAACCTTTTCCACTTCATCCCCGTTGCTGTAGACAAGGGCATGTCCTCCACTACATTTCCTGAAGTCGATGACTATTTCTGATAAGCACTGAAGGAGATCATTTAGCCCATCGTACCTGTGGCAGCTATCCATTTACAGTTATCAAGTATGGAAAAGGCCCTTTGGTCCATTGAGTCTGTACTGACAAAACTACACTCATCTCACTCTCCAGCACTTGTCCCATATACTTGAATGTTATAACATTTTAAGTGCTCACCCACATACTTTTTAAAGGTTGTGAGGTTTCCTGCCTTTACTACGCTCCCAGGCAGTGCATTCCAGACTCCTACCACCACCTAGGTGAAAAGATTTTTCCTCAAATCCCCTTTAAATCTCCTTCCCCTCACTCTAAAATTACGCTCCCTCGCTATTGACCATTCAACTAAAGGGAACAGTACTTCCCATCTGAAAAATGCTGGTAAATCTCAGCAGGTCTGACAGCATCTATGAAGAGAGAATAGAGTCAACGCTTTGAGTCAGGATGACCCTTCATCATCCAGACGTGAAATGTTGGCTCTGTTCTCTCTCCACAGGTGCTGTCAGACCTGCTGAGATTTTCCAGCATGTTCTGCTTTTGTTTCGGATTCCAGCATCTGCAGTATTTTGCTTTTATTTTGTTTCCTATTCACACCCCTCATAATTTTATACACCTCAATCAGGTCGCCCCTCAGCCTTCTCTGCTCTAAAGAAAACACAGTAAGAAGTCTCACAACACCAGGTTAAAGTCCAACAGGTTTATTTGGTAGCACAAACTTTCGGAATGTCGCTCCTTTTTCAGGTGAAGAAGCAGTGACACTCCGAAAGCTTGTGCTACCAAATAAACCTGTTGGACTTTAACCTGGTGTTGTGAGACTTCTTACTGTGCTTATCCCAGTCCAACACCGGCATCTCCACATCTAAAGAAAACAACCAGAGACTATCCAACCTCCTTTCTTAGCTCAAATGCTCCATCCCAGACAACATCCTGGTAAATCTCCTCTGGACCCTCTCCAGTGCAATCATGTCCTTCCGATAGTGAGGCAATCAGAACCGCACATAGTACTCAAGCTAATTTGTACAGCTCCAAGATAACCTCCCTACTCTTTAAAATTGATGCCACGACTGATAAAGGCAAGTCCCATTTGCCTTCTTAACTACTCTATTAACCTGTCCTGCCACCTTCAGGGATCTATGGACAAGCACTCCAGATTCCCCTGTTCCTCTGAGCTTCCTAGTGTCCAGCCATTCATCGAGTACTCCCTTGTCTTGTTACTCCTTCCAAAATGCACCAGCTCACTCACAGGGTTAACTTCCAACTGCCAGTTATCTTCCTATCTGATCAACCAGTCTATGTGTTCCTGCAACTTTAAGGCCTTCTTCCTCACTATTAAGCACCTTGCCAATCTTCGTGTCAATTGCAAACAAGGGCAGCACGGTGGCACAGTGGTAACACTGTTGCCTCACAGCACCAGGGACCTGGGTTCAATTCCTGGCTTGGGTCACTGATGTGCGGAGTCTGCACGCTCTTTCTGTGTCTGCGTGGGTTTCCTTTGGGTGCTCCAGTATCCTCCCACAGTCCAAAAGTCATGCTTGTTAGTTGCATTGGCCATGCTAAATTCTCCCTCTAAGAGGCGCCGGAGCATGGCAACGAGGGGATTTTCACAGTAACTTCATTGCAGTATTAATATAAGCCTATTTGTGATACTAATAAATAAACTTTAAACTTATTTATCATTTCTTTCCCCCCCCCCCCCCCCCCCAAATTCTCATCTCCACCCCCCCACCCAACATTCTCATCTCCATTGTTTATATGTCATGAACAATAAGGGACCAAGCACTGATCCCTGTGGTATGTGGACACTGGTCTCTAGTCACACAAACAGTTTCTACCACCACCCTTTGCCGCCTACCACTGAGCCAGTTTTGGATCCAACTTGCCAACTTACCCTGGCTCCCACGTGCTTTTACCTTCAACAGTCTCCCACTGTGGGACCTTGTCAAAGGCTTTGCTCAAATCCATATAAACGACATCAGCTCAACACACTTGATTAGCTCATTGAAGAATTCAATCAAATTTGTTAGGCATGACTTCTCTGACGAAGCTATGCTGACTATCCCTGATCAACCCTTGCCTCTCCAAGTGGAGCTTAATTCTCTCCTTCAGAATTTTCTCCCATGGTTTCCTTACCACTGGTGTGAGACTCACCGATCTGTAATTTCCTGGTTTATCTCTACCACCCTTCTTGAAACATGGAACCACATTAGCTGTTCTCCAATTCTCTGGCACGTCCCCTGTGGCCGGAAAAGAATTAAACATTTGGGGCAGAGCCCCTGTAATTTCCTCCCTTGCCTCCCACAGCAGCCTGGGATGCAACTCATCTAGACTTGAGGATTTGTCCACTTTTAAGCATACCAAAACCCCCAATACCTTCTCACTCCCAATGTCAAACTGTTCAAGAAGCTCAGTCACCTCTCCCTCAATTCTGTACCTACATCCTCCTTCTCCCGAGTGAAGACAGAGGTGAAATACTCATTTAACACCTTACCAATGTCCTCCGGCTTCAGGCACAGATTGTCCCTTTGGTCCCTAATGGCCCTACTCTTTCTCTGGTTATTCTTTTCCCCTTGATATACTTATAGAATATCTTGGGATTGTCCCTAACCTTCCCTCCAGTGCTTTCTTTTGCCCCCTCTTTGCTCTTCTAATTGCTTTCTTATATTCCTCCCTGCACATTCTATATTCCACCACTGATTTGCTCCCTTTGTATCTGCTAATAGCCTCTTTTCTTCCTTATTCAGTCCTGAATATTCCTAGGCATCCAGCGTTCTCTGCTTGCTGCTCCTACATTTCACCCTAAAGGGAGCATGTTCAGCATGTACTCTCCCCATTTCCTTTTTGAATGCCCCCCACTGCTCTGCTATAGATTTTCCCCACAAAAAGCTGTTCCTAGTCTACATTGGCCAGGTCCTGCCTTATTCTAATAAAATCTGCCTTCCCTCAATCCAAAACCATTTTTGCAGACCATTCTTTTCCATAACAAACTTAAAGCGTACTGTGTTATGGTCACTATCACTAAAGTGCTGTCCCATTGCCATTTAGTTCGTAGAATCTCTACGGTGCAGGAGGTCGTTCGGCCCATCGAATCTGCACCAACTCTCCAAAAGAGAACCTTACTCAGGCCCTATCTCCATAACCTCACAGATTTACCTCCACTAATTCCCCTAACCTATACATCTTGGGACACTAAAAGGACAATTTAAAATGGCCAATACACCTAAACTGCACATCTTTGGACTGTGGGAGGAAACTTGAGCACCTGGAGGAAACCCACACAGACACTGGGAGAACATGCAAACTCCGCACAGACAGTAACCCAAGGCTGGAACTGAATCTATGTCCCTGGTGATGTGAGGCAGCAGTGCTAACCACTGTGCCACCATGCCACCACTATCCTTCCCCATAGCTATGCAAATATAGAGACAACAATCTGAGACGGCATTAATTGTCACGTGGGAAAATACAGGTTAATAAATGAACTCCAGCATGGATTTTTAAGACAAATAGTGTTCGCTGAATTTCATAGAGTTCTTTGATGAAGTAATGGAGTAAATTGGTGAGGGTCGTGTGGTTGTTGTTGCGGATATGGATTTGCAAAATGTGTTTATCAAGTACCACATAATCGATGTCTTAGTAAAATTGAAACCCAAGGGATCAAAGGCGTAATGGCTGCATGGATACAGAACTGAGGCAGAGGAATCAAATAGCAGTGGTAAATGTTTGCTTTTCAGACTGGAGGGAAATATATAGTGGTGACCTTGTGTCTGTGTTTGGGACCAGTTGTCTTATTGATGTATATGAATAAACTAGACTTGGGTGTACCAGTAATAATTTCAAAGTTTGCAGGTGATATGAAACTCAGCAGATGGAGTAAACACTGAAGACGATTCTTATAGACTTCAGGAGGGTATAGGCAGAATGGAGAAATGGACAGACACTTGCCAGATGAAGTTTAACACACAACTGTGAAGTGATTCCTTTTGTATAAAGAATGAGCAGAAGCAGTGTAAACAAAACGCTTCAATTTTAAAGATGCTGAAGGTACAGAGGGGTCTGGCTATCCAGCTAATCAGTCTTGAAAGTGACAGGACAAGTTGAGAAGACTATGACAAAGTCATGCTGGATTCCTGTCTCCGTACCAGAAGCTCCAGGTTCGAGTCCAATTCCAGGACTTGTTAGTCAAGGAAGGAGCTTTCATAACATGGTTCAATGGGCTGAAAATTAGCTCAGGAATCCTTCCACCCCTGCCCCACTATTCCCCAAACAGCAAAAACAGTGTGGGTGTGAAGATAAACAACTAGATTTTTGGTTTCATAAATAGAGGCAGAGTATAAAAAGAAGGAAGTTATGATAAACCCACTAGTCAGGCCACAGCTGGAGTATTTTGACCAATTCTGAACACCACATTCTCGGCAGGATGTCAAGACCTTGTCCATTATGTGGTACTTTATCAAACGCACTTTTGAAAATCCACTTCCACAATAACAACCACACTACCCTCAACAATTCTCTCCATTACTTCAAAGAACTCTATAAAATTCAGCGAACACACTTTGCCTTACAAATCCATGTTGGGGTTCATTTATTAACCTGTAGTTTTCCCACGTGACAATTAATTTGTCTCAGATTGTTGTCTCTATGTTCGCAGGGCAATGGGGAAGGACAGCGGAACTGAACTAAAAGGCAGTAGGGGAGCATTTAAGTGACAGCAACCACAACACAGAGGAGATACGCAAGAATGCCACCGGGGATGCGAGCCTTAGAGTCCCTGCAGTGCAGAAGGAGGCCATTGGGCCTAATGAGTTTGCACTGACAACAATCCCACCCAGGTCCCATTCCCCCCAACTTCTCGTATTTACCCCGCTAATCTTCCTGACACCAAGGGGCAATCCAGCGCTGCCAATCCACCTAACCTGCACATCTTTGGGCTGTAGGAGGAAAGCAGAGCACCCAGAGGAAACCCACGCAAACTCAGGGAGAATGTGTAAACTTCACACAGACAGCCACCCGAGGCCGGAATCGAACTCGGGTTCCTGTCGCTGTGAGGCAGCAGTGCTAACCATTGTGCCAGTCCTTCGGTTACATGGTCAGACTAGAAAAGCTGTGTTGGTCTCCTTGGACCAGAGAAGGTAGAGGGCAAATTTGATCAAAGTGTTCGAAATCATGAAGTGTTTAGATAAAGTAAGTCAGGGAAATTTATTTCCAGTGGCAAAAGTGTCAGTAAAAGGTAATTGGCAAAAGAACCAAAGGAGGGAGGAAAAAAAACTTATACAGAGAACATTGTTGTGATCTAAAATGCACTGCCTGAAAGAGTGGTGGAAACAGTTTCAAAAAGAACTTTCGAAAGGAAATTGGATGAACACTTGAGGAGGAAAAATTCAGGGTTATGAGCAAAGAGCAGGTGAATGGGACTAATTGTATCATTCTAAAGCGATGAATTGAATAGCTCCAGCACCACACTTGCTGCAGTTGAACCATCTACGGAATGCAGTGCAGCAACTGACCAAGTTTGTTTCCTTAGCCCTGCAAACTCTACCATCAAGGACAAGAGGAAAAAGCACAGGGGAGCATCCTCACCTCCAAGGCAAACACGATCCAAACCGGTACATATGTCACTATTCACACACTGAAATCCCTCACCAAATCACCAAAAAAGTAACTACTGCAGGTCAAGGAGATGCCCCTGCACCAACTTTGAAGATACGTGGGGGGCGGGGGGTGACAATTGCAGGAGAGAAATATACTTAAATCAGTTGACTACAAATTTGTCTGCATGTACATTACTGTTTTATTTTCTATAACAAGGTTATGCAGATATACCAGATCTCAAATATTCACACAAGCTCTGAGCACAGCTATTATCAGATAGCCATCAAACTACCATATGGTAGACTGCTATGGTAATGTCATTTGCAACACAATTGCCTAAAGGTCAAAAACTTAAAATGATTAACTCTGTAGTATAGGGAATGGCATAAAGTGTTAATGTGGGATTGCGTACAGTACCACTCACACAGTGATGTAAGTGAACATATGACCGGGACGTAGGGGGTCAGTGTAGCATTGGACTGAGCTGTGTGGTGAAGAAAGCATGGAGACAGCTCCTATCTTGGACTTTTTCTGTACCCAAGTGTACTGTTTTTAATAGTTAATAAATACTTACTGTTGAACTACCCAAGACTACAAATGCCTTACTAAGATCTACCGGACTACATCCAACATCATACAGCAAACTTCGGCTAATATTCTTAGCTCCAATTGCTGGCTGTTTCTCTTTCTCCACCTTCCCCCCTAACTTTCCCTTCTCATACAGATTAGATTCAGCACCTATCATATGCACTCTAAGTCATCATTGATTCTAACATTGCTATTCTTTCAACAGTATCTGAAGTACTGAAGATAAGTGGAAAAGTGAATCGTGTGGAGGACGGAGAAGATCTGCAGAGAGATTTGGACAGGCTGAGTGAGTGGGCGAGGATATGGCAAATGGAGTATAACGTTGAGAAATGCGAGGTTATACACTTTGGAGGAAATAATAACAAATGGGATTACTATCTCAATGGAAACAAATTAAAACATGCTACCGTGCAAAGGGACCTGGGGGTCCTTGTGCATGAGACGCAAAAGCCCAGTCTGCAGGTACAACAGGTGATCAAGAAGGCAAATGGGATGTTGGCCTATATTGCGAGGGGGATAGAATATAAAAGCAGGGATGTCTTGATGCACCTGTACAGGGCATTGGTGAGGCCGCAGCTGGAATACTGTGTGCAGTATTGGTCCCCTTATATGAGGAAGGATATATTGGCATTGGAGGGAGTGCAGAGAAGGTTCACCAGGTTGATACCGGAGATGAGGGGTTTGGATTATGAGGAGAGGCTGAGGAGATTGGGTTTGTACTCGTTGGAGTTTAGAAGGATGAGGGGGGATCTTATGGAGACTTATAAGATAATGCGGGGGCTGGATAGGGTGGAGGCGGAGAGATTCTTTCCACTTAGTAAGGAAGTTAAAACTAGAGGACACAGCCTCAAAATAAAGGGGGGTCGGTTTAAGACAGAGTTGAGGAGGAACTTCTTCTCCCAGAGGGTGGTGAATCTCTGGAATTCTCTGCCCACTGAGGTGATGGAGGCTACCTCGCTGAATATGTTTAAAGCGCGGATGGATGGATTCCTGATCGCTAAGGGAATTAAGGGTTATGGGGATCAGGCGGGTAAGTGGTACTGATCCACGTCAGATCAGCCATGATCTTATTGAATGGCGGGGCAGGCTCGAGGGGCTAGATGGCCTACTCCTGCTCCTATTTCTTATGTTCTTATGTACTGCATAATTAAAATTTTCTTCTGCTCAACATCAACAAAGCGCAAGCTATCTTTTTCCAATCCTGTCAGCATCTACCCCATCAACCTCCTTGGCTGTGGTCTCAGACTGAATTAGGCGCTGCCTGACCTCAGTGTCCTTCTCAACTCTTGAGGCAAACCTATTACCTGCACCCAATCAGTTGCCAAGACTGTATTCTCCCAATTCTGGAATATTATTCGCCTAGATCTGTACCTTTCATTCCTGCTACTGAAATCGTCATTACTTTACAGATTGAATCATTAAAAACAGTCTTCTGGGGAGAATTTCAGGCCCATTCGCCACCAGCACAAATCCCAATATGGCTACACACTCTCAGGAGAGTGCCATAATGGGATTTGCACCAGGAAGATCTCAGATTGAAATCATCCCTCTGCCGGTGAAATCAATATCGCGCCCACTGAAAGCACGAACCTGATTATCATTTGAATAGATACAATATTCTTAGATGGCGTAATGCTTTTGTGTCCAGGTGCACCAGATATTCCTCACCCTCCCTTCCTCGCTGGCATGATGTGATGCTGGCAGGAATCACTATTAGCTGAGATAACCACGCCAGGGGCACAGAGGCCAGTATAGCCCTCAGGTGGTTAGGGACATGGTGGGGCCATGTCCTAGCAGTGCCTCCTGGTACTGCCAATAGATGTGGTCTGTGGGCGCAGCTTCTGGGGCTCCTCGTTTGGGGCTTTCCATTATGTTGGGGAGGTGGTGACAGTGGAGAGGATGCGGGGGGGGGGGGGGGGGGGTGAGAATATGTTGGCATTGCAGGGGTGGCTGGAAAGGGATTTGGGTACCTTGATGCATTTGACGATGGAGGAGGAGTGACTCATTCATTAAATATTGGAGGGGAAGGTTGCTCCTCTGGTCGAGGATTGGGGGTGTTCCCCTTGTCTGCAGGGGGTCCCTATGTCCTTCAGGGAGGGGGTGGGATTGGGGAAGGGTTCTTTAACTCTAATTTGAGATTGGGGTGCCCTTCTCTGTTGAGCTGACCTTGCCAGAGTCTTTTAGGCCATATCCCTCAAGAATGACAGTGCAAAACACACCTCCCCTGCTTTTTTTGACAAAGTGTCAGAAGATCCGAGAGAAAAGCTGGCTGTTTCTCTGGGGAGAAACATGCCGGTTTTCAGTCAGAACCTGACACTTTTCCCCTTTTTAGCCCTTGGTCAGTCTCTCCAATCTCAGCCCTCACAAAACTTCAAAATATCTATAAACGTACATAAGAACATAAAACTTGGAGCAGTAGTAAGCCATCTGGCCCCTCGAGCCTGCTCCGCCATTCAATAAGATCATGGCTGAGCTTTTTGTGGACTCAGCTCCACTTACCCGCCCACTCACCATAATCCTTAATTCCTTTACTGTTCAAAAATGTATCTATCCTTGCCTTAAAAACATTCAATGAGGTAGCCTCAACTGCTTCACTGGGCAGGGAATTCCACAGATTCACAACCCTCTGTGTGAAGAAGTTCCTCCTCAACTCAGTCCTAAATCTGCTTCCCCTAATTTTGAGGCTATGCCCCCTAGTTCTAGTTTCACCTGCCAGTGGAAACAACCTCCCCACTTCTATCCTATCTATTCCCTTCAGAATCTTATATGTTTCTATAAGATCTCTCCTCATTCTTCTGAATTCCAATGAGTATAGACCCAGTCTAATCAGTCTCTCCTCATAAGCCAACCCTCTCAACTCCGGAATTAATCTAGTGAATCTCCTCTGCACCCCCTCCAGTGCCAGTATATCCTTTCTCAAGTAAGGAGACCAAAACTGTACAGTGCTCCAGGTGTGGCCTCACCAGCGCCTTATACAGCTGCAACATAACCTCGCGGTTTTTAAACTCCATCCCTCCAGCAATGAAGGACAACATTCCATTTGCCTTCTTAATTACCTGTTGCACCTGCAAACCAACTCCTTGAGATTCCTGCACAAGGACACCCAGGTCCCCCGGCACAGCAGCATGCTGCAATTTTTGCCATTTAAATAATAGACCATTTTGCTGTTATTCCTACCAAAATGGATGACCTCACATTTACCAACATTGTACTCCATCTACCAGACCCTCACCCACTCACTTAGATTACCTATATCCCTTTGCAGACTTTCTGCATCCTCTGCACACTTCGCTCTTCCACCCATCTTAGTGTCATCTGCAAATTTTGACACACTACACTTGGTCCCCAACTCCAAATCATCAATGTAAATCGTAAACAATTGCGGTCCCAACACTGATCCCTGAGGCACACCACTAGTCACTGATCGCCAACCAGAAAAACACCCATTTACCCTCACTCTTTGCTTTCTGTTAGTTAACCAATCCCCTATCCATGCTAATACATTACCCGTAACACTGAGCACCTTTATCTTATGTAGCAGTCTTTGGAGCAGCACCTTGTCAAATGCCTTCTGGAAATCCAAATCTGGACAACCAAAGTCCCACTTCTGTGTGATCACCTATCATTTCATTCCTTGCCAAACTCTGCCTTCACTCAATGCACAGTAAGAAGTCTCACACCAGGTTAAAGTCCAACAGGTTTATTTGGCAGCACAAGCTTTCGGAGCACTGCCCCTTCATCACTCACCTGATGAAGGGGCAGTGCTCCGTCCGAAAGCTTGTGCTGCCAAATAAACCTGTTGGACTTTAACCTGGTGTTGTGAGACTTCTTACTGTGCTTACCCCAGTCCAACGCCGGCATTCACTCAGGGAATTGACTGCAAAATCTGCACCTTCATTTTGAAATCTCTCTAATGCCTTCCCTTATCTTACCGGAATCATCTTCTCCAGGAATGTGCATCTACTCACACCCTCTGCTCCAGAATCTGAATTATTCTTCATTCCCCATCGCCTCTGCTCTGCAGATGATGCCTGATGTTTTGTCACTGCACGTCCACCCCTCAGAATATTCTCCTGAAAGTATTTCATTTTGCTCCTTGCCTTCAAGAATATCACAAGGTATAGTGAAAAAAATCAGGCATCACGTGGAGAGCAAAGGTGATGGGGAATGAACAATAATCCAGATCCTGGAGCAGAGGGTGTGGGTAGATGCACATTCCTGGAGAAGACCATCTCTTAGGTGGGGGGGGGGGGGGGGGGGGTGCAGTTGTTTTTTAAACAACTGCACCCCCCCCCACCTCCCATTTCACTTGCTTAAAACCCATTAAAGTTTCTCATTTCTTTTTTCCAGTTCTAACGCAAGGTCAACCCGAGATGCTAACTCTCCAAAGCTATTGCCTGACTTGATGAGCATTTCCAGTATTTTCTGTTTTTAAATCCTTTCAATACTTGTCCATCTTTAGTTCTGGCGAGGTGCTGATGCGTTTTGCAGTTCATTTCCCCCTCCTCAACTTAAACGCCCAAACACTATCCAATCTCACTGCCATTCAAGTGTTCCCTCAGCAGACTAACCCTGTTGCTGGATACCGAATTTTTCAAAAGGAGACCGGTCTGGAGGACACAGTGATTCTGAGGGGGGCTTGTCAGAGTAGATACAGTGATGATGTTTCCCTTCGTGGATGAATCCAGAGATAAAGATGGAGGGGGGGGTCCTCCCATTATAACAGGTTTGAGAAGGAATTTATTGCCTCAGAGGGTTCGTATGGCGGGGGAGGGGGTGTGGTGAGGTCAGCAGGAAAGCAGACTCAAGACAACAATCAGATTAGCCATGAACTTATTGAGTGGCGCAGCAGGCTCCTGAGGCCAAATACCTTATTCTTGCACCTATTTCTTATGATCTTATGATGGCCCTGCTCTAACTATGTTACACAGTAGCTGCACTCTGCAAACTCATCAGGGTCTTATTACAATACATTCACTGATCAGCACGGACAGCGGGACCTGATGATAGGATAGCAATGTTAGCTTCCATTCCCCACTTTGAAAAGGAAAGCCCCAATCTGAAAACTTTCTACTGCATGATGATACTTAATTATCTCCGAAACTGGGGTATTGAAATTATACACTGTGAAAATCAGGGCATGGTTCTTAAAGTGTTTCTATGCAATTCTTTTGTCCACTATTTTATGCAGGTATTAATCTTTTAAATAAAATATCTATCAGTAAAATAGAGGACAAAGCAATTACATGTGTGCTTGAACTGTTTACATATCAATCTATAGTGTAACTTTAAAACCTGACTGTATTTTGCATACCAATGCTCCAACTGAAAGGATACAGGAGAGACCATACAAAATCTGACAAAGTTGTCTGTTAATTAAACCTTAGTTTATCTTTTAGAATTCAAGGGCAATTACATTAATAGCTAATTTATTTTGAATAAAGACCACAGAAGTGCAGCAAATATTTCAAATTGTGAGGAAATCTTGCCTCGATTACTCGCCCTGAGAACAATGTAATTTTTAAATTGGGAAGAGGAGAGATCAGGAAGAGCTTTTTTTTTAGAAAAAACCTGAACATGTAGTATTTACCAAATCAACATGTTGGCTGATCTTTACAAGTACAAGTAGTACAACTATTGCATCAATATTTTTAACTATAAGCAAATAAGTAATATGGACAAAATTGAAGATTAAACTATACTTTTACAAATAAAATTTATTTTTAATGATTAATGTATCGCCATCTCTATCAGGTGTAATACAATGCCTATTATTCCTTTACTCTATCTGATGTTTCACAATGCATTTGATTCATGGATCATATTTCTACTGATAATATTGTTTACAGAGATAGTTCTTGCATCATTATTTCTATTTCTCCCCTCCAGCTCACATCTTCATGCTTGCGTTTAATTCTCTTGTGCAGTGTACAGCTCCTGGTTATGCCTTACTTTCCACCTCAGGAGATTAATGTAACTCCTACTCCTGCAGATTCTCCCTCAAAAGGCATGGCTGAAAAAAGAAATGCAGGTGCAAAATCTCTCCAACATTCACAAACAGCCAAATGCTTTGCAGCCCTGTCCATCATCCATCATCATGTAATAAAAATGGTAGTCATTGGTTACAAGGTTGCTATGATGCAAATATCAGAACCAATTGTAGAATCCAAAATCTCCCTACATGGCAACACCGAAGAGAGATATGGTACATCAACAGAACTACAAAAACAGATAATTTTACAAGATCTGCATACTCCTATTAATTAATTCCTTATATATTGAGGCAAAACATTGATTGCGTTATGTTTAGATGTATTTTAACTATATCATATGTTGATTTTCAAGTTAATGACAACATATTTTAAATTGAAAGCACTTTTCTCAGCTGATTATGAATACAGGAGGACAAGCCAAATACACCATAGCAAACAGATGGTGCAAAATACATGAGGAATTTAACTCCAACTGTAAGTTAGAGATTTTTTTTTTAACACACTACAAACTGCATCAGCTGTTGTTTGTGGAGCCAGTATTCCACACAGAGCAACAGTCCCTCTCTGTGCTCATTTTCTCTCTCAAAGGAATCTTATGGCTCTCAGTAAAAATATTTTTCCCTTGATGCATCAACTTGAACTAAAATATTTATTCAAAATATGCAATGTGCAATGGAACTTGATAATGTATTTGCAGAATTTTAGAGCATTCCACACATCATGACCAACATTTCCTTTAAAATTGGAATTTTGTACTGCCCACACACCACCCCCAAAATAAATTACCGTTCATTTGTGATTGGATAATAGCTCCTTCAGACCCAAATTTTCCAAAGGATGTTATTTTGAAAAGCAGCAACTTGTTTATTTTGAGTGAGCTTACTGCCAGTGTTAAAACAATGCCAACTGGCAAATCTGGGCTTTGTTGTCATCTACACAAAACGCCACCTTTTCACATTACATTTTCACATATAAAGATCTCTTAGCGCTTACATAGCACACTAGGCAAGTGGTCACAGTTTCTGCTTAATGGAGAATGCTATTAAAACCTCTGTAAAACTACAATATAATTCACTGCGAGTGACAGATGTAGCTCACGGTGATGCTGCTGCAAAACACGTATTGTCTTGAATTCTTCTCTTGATGCAGAATTAGGCCAAATTAGATTGACATCCTGTTATTGTCATCTTTTTTTGGCTAGCAAATGGAGTTGCAACAACAGGCATGCACTGTATACTCGTTTCAGCATGAAGTAACAGCGTATGCAAATGAAAAAGAGATGTGAAAAACTGCAATTTAGCTCTAGGAAAACCAAACAATTAACCCTTATTTGGGGCCATGCACCAGGGATCAAAAATGATAGTGCAACAAATGCTGCAACTGCCACTTTGAGAGTTAATGATATATTTCCACCATTTCTTGCCAAATCAAGCCATCCGATTTAAAGCAGGTATTTCCAGTCTCGAGGAAGTTAAGTGTTTGAATGTTTTCCAAATTCCAGCAATTTTCTCATCACAAGTTAACTATGTTGTAAAATTATCATATACAGCATGGGAAGAAAAGTATAGCATCCATATCACAACAACTGTACAGATAAATACAAATTAATGCCTCCAGGTCAAAAGGTATAACTTATGGCACTTCTATACTGCACCTACTGGCAAAGAATCAACAGCCTTTCAATGCAAACTGGGAGCTGTAGTTATACTGCCCTCTCACATTACTGTTGAGTGGCATAGCAGAGCTTTGAGCATGTGCATTTAAATGTCTATGTAAACGGAGAGAGCAGAGACAGAAGCCAAAAACTAAGTTGTTGGGAAATTGGAAATAGCTGACTGTCCCGTCAACTCTTCTCAATTGATAGATGTTGAAAAGTAGCACCCCGTAGCATGAGTTTTTTTTTCGTTTAAAACTTACACTACAAGGCAGACTTTGTATCTGCAGCAGGGCAAACAATGCCAGTGTGAAGTGAAGAGGGAACACCTTCAGAGCTGCTCTGACTGTTGCTGATACTGGTCTCTACCGTTGTGGCATGGTGGTTAGCACTGTTGCCTCACTGCGCCAGGGACCCGGGTTCGATTCCGGCTCGGGTGACTGTGTGGAGTTTGCACGTTCACCTTGTGTCTGCGTTGGGTTTCCTCCGGATGCGCTGGTTTTCTCCCACACTCCAGCAGTTTAGGTGAATTGGCCATGCTGAATTGCTCCTTGGTGTCAGGGGGATTAGCAGGGTAGATATGTGAGATCGCGGGGATAGGGACTGTGTGGGATTGTTGTCAGTGCAGGCTCAATGGGCCAAATGGCCTCCTTCTGCACTGTAGGGATTCCATGGGTTATATGGTCCTTTCAGCACCAATGTGTTGAAAATGTCAGTACGGCACCGGGACAAAAGGTACAGTATAAAAACAGCATTAACTGCAGGCTGTTAAGGTCACCATGCAGAACCTAAGAGTTTTCTTCTGCATTGAAACTATCTTTGATGATAGTCTTGCTCCCTACGAGTAAGCAAAATGACATGGAGAAAATGCTGACCTTTGGTAAACAACCAGGATGAAGAAAACATGTATACTAACCACCAGATTGGGGTTTATTTTTAAACTTCAAAGAACAAAGTGAAGGGGAAATCTTATTTATATTGGCCAGGGACTTCCAATCATACTTCAATTAACATTTGACAAATAAAACTTGCAGCATGTTAAGTGGCAGATTCTGTTGTCAAAAACATTTAGTATAAAAGCAGACTAGCTACAACAGCAACAGAAATGCGAATAAAGTGAGGAATTGTTGAGAGGTGCACTTTAAAGCTTGAATCTGTCCAAAACGTTTCATATAAATAATCTTATCATGCACAATAAAGTTACACACATCCCATTGGTCAGCGACAGAACGTAGGAAGTTGTGGAGATAATTATTGTCACAAAATTCCATTGTATTATCCAGTGGAATATGAAAAGAAGAAAATGAGGGAGAACACATTAAAAGTTTTCATAGCTGTCATTTCATTGCGATCGTAAATAGAGAAAACCTTCAATATTTTGCCTTAGAATCGTTTGAAAAAAACAATTTATGAAAATGTTCATAACCATCTATGGTAAGGAACTATTTTAAAAGATTTATGAAAATGCAACAGTAAAAAAAAAATTTTGATTTAATTAGCAGTGATGAATATTTCTGGCAATAAATTTGGAAATTCTTTTACATACAAACTGATTATTTGGATTTTCGGAATCCATTTGAAAATGCCACTTCTACTAAAAGCATTATATTCTTTAACTGGATGTCTTTGGTACATCTCTCTATCATTATTTGCTGAATAAATCATGATAGCAGTCTGGGAACTTATCTACTGTATGAGGTACTTTTAGTTCTTCTACCATGAGAGTGTGCGATCAATTTTATCTCTGGAGAATTCTACCAGGAATCTAACTCTATAACCCTGCCAATATATGGCAAGGTCTGTTCCATCTCTGAGCAAATGCATTTGGAAAATAAACTAAGCACTTAGAGTAGGTAAGCATGAGTGTTTGTGAAACAGGAGCACGAAATGTTCAGAGCAAGGTTTTTTTTTGCTTATGGTAACCACAAAATCCAAAACAAATGTACTAAAACAACATTCTGGGCTGGCTTTCCGACTGAAAATCTCAACAGTTAATCTACACAGGCACACTATAACCGCACATGTAGAACATTTGTGAAAGCCCTCAAAGCCACAATGTACAGTAGCCCACACTGGTAATTTTTGATTAAAAGCAGACTCAGCAAATAAACATGTATCAATCAAAAGCTCATCATCAGCTTATTAACATTCTAAGGTCTCCAGTATCATTCTGTAGCATGTGCAAAAAAAAACATAGGGTTAGATTTCCCCCCCACCCCCCCAAGACCTTGCCATAAATTGAAGTTTGTTTTATATTATGTGTGTGCCATTTTCATTGCAGTCCATAATATTCATAGCTACGTTTCCAAAAGTCTCATTTTCGGAAATGCACTCGGAACAATGCGCCAGGTTTCTAGAAATTAAAAAGCAACAACATCTATCTGTCTGTAAAGCATTGACAGTGATGTAAATATTTTGAGCAAAGTCAATACA